>NC_052357.1:2985966-3100055 GCF_009727055.1 Benincasa hispida
AGACTCATCATTTCTTTGGAATACGGAACGATTGGATTTCTCAATTTTGCAAAAGGAATTATCTTTAATATTTTATTCGAATGGACGGAAGATAAAGATCAACGCAATAGGTTCACTAACGCAAATGCATCTTCGCAGAGGACGGGCAACAACGCATGCATCCCCACAACACATCCCTTAACTAAACACATTTCTGGAGGATCGGGCGCACGGTATTACTACCAGCGCAACACTACCTCAACATAGTGCATTTTTCCAAGGACGGGCAAAGGACACACGCGTGCAACATACCCCTCAGCTTCAATGCATTTGAGTTGGATAAATGCAAAGCGTATCTTGTTGGTTCAAGATGCATCCATTATCGCCATGCATACTGGATGTTGATTTTTTTTTCATTATTTATTTATTTTTATTATTTTTCTCATCAACGAAAGTTGCTATGACTTACAGTAATCATTTTGTTCTTATTTCTCAATCATTCACCAATTAAAAAATAATGCATTAATGACAGAAAAGTAAAAAGAATTAAAAACAGTGCAGAAATAAATGCAAGGAAAGTAAATGAAGAATAAATTCATAAAGTCATGAAACAAATTAAATGAAGCAGTAAAGACAAAGTTCAGAAATTCATAAAGACAAGAATTAAAGAAAGCATTTAAAGATAGACATACTACAAACGTACTCAGCAATAACCGTTAACCAATCCCCGACAATGGCGCCATAACCTTGATAGTCATAAAAATGATGATGTGTAATGTATGATACAAGTCCATGTCCCCATTACCAGTTCCCCGGCAACGACGCCATAAACTTGATAGGCATAAAAATGATGATGTGTAATGTATGATACAAGTCCATGTCCCCGTTACCAGTTCTCCGGCAACGGCGCCATAAACTTGATAGGCATAAAAATACACAATGATGCAAGCAAGAATAAAATGCGATGATGCCATACAATGCTTAAGATGCGATGATTCTAAATAGGCATATGGATTGTGATGAATGATGGATCATGCAAGCTCATGTTACCATAAACTCAATGACTTGTAATGGAAATAGAATGTGGATGCTGTGTTATGCTTATTCAGACACACTTTATTTATGCGATACTACTTCTAGATATGCGTTATTTATGAGAATCTTGTAGTATACTATGCGTTGTCACAAGTTTCCTTGCGTTGAAACCAAGTATAATTTCACCGCAAGTTTCTCGGTGTGATCCGAGGTCGAACACAGGGATTTTTTTAGGTTAATTGTATTATATTTGTGATATATGTGATCGGGGGTTTTTCAATTTAATAAAGATTGTGTGTACAGGTATTTAAAAATGCGGTAAAGTAAATTATGCAGTAAAGTAAAGATAAGCGATAAAAATGTGATAATAAAGTAAATTGAAATAAAAGTAAAGTACGATAAAGTAAACCTAAGCTATGATGATACAAGATACCGAGGTTGAGACTGACTGTGAAGAATATACAAAGATCGTGTTATGTGGTGGCAAGGCTTATGTGCGAAACAGCAAGAGAAAGGATAATTAATAAAAACAGCGCAAGTTTCTTAATTGCGTTAAAGATATAATTATGGTTCCGCTTTGCCTTGGCGTACACCTCTCGGTGATCGGCCGCATTCCCACATCTCTGTGGTGAAATAGGGATGAACGTAATGAACGCAAGGTTGCTTCCATCTCTGGAATTCCTTCTTGCTTTAATTAACGCATTCTTCTAACCTTCTCTCAACAGATCAGAATGGCATCTTCACTTCTGCTCTCACAGGTGAAGATGCCGTCTAGCATGCTTTAGCCAAACATTTTTATTTCTTTAGCACATATTTACTTGTTTAATTCATATTAATCACCAAGGGATTAAGAAAACATCGTGGAGAAAGCGATTAATGGAGGAACGGAAATAGACAGAAATGTGGAAATGAGAATGATCATGATAATTAATTATAAAATCAAACGTCTGATACATGGTTGTGAATGATTTAGACTAAGATGATGAAATACAATTGACGAATAAGAGTTAGAAACAGATATAGAAGAGTGCCAATGTCTTGACACCGATCTGGATGGAGAGATTGCTTGCCAGCGTAGATGGAGTGAATGGAAGGATGAGCTTCCCTTTCAGGCTTACTCAACCGGTAGAGTTGATCTAGGTACAGAGCTTCACGACGGGCATTTGGAATGATTCGCCCTGAGACTCACCTCTCGGCCTTGTCTCTTTTCTTCCCGGATCTTCTTCGATCAACACTCAGATCAACCTTTTCTCTCAATAGCCTCGTATCAATTATCCCCCGCATCAAGTATCTTTTTTCAATGAATTCTTTGAGGGTATTTATAGGTGAAAGCTTTGACTCTTTGACTTGTGGTCCCCACTTTATTGTTATGGAAATTTTGAGAATGGTAGAATAAATATTCCTTTTTTTATGCAACCAGTCTGTCGAAAATGCACAACGATTAGTTGTACACGTGTCATAATCCTCCGTGATTGCGCTGCTCATTTGCATCTTCGATCGTGTGCCCGCATGCGGTGTTGTTTTTATTACCGCATGCGATTGAAGTTCAACTCTGGATCGATTGTCGCATGCGCCGTCATTGCGTTGATTGTCTATTCATTCCTGAATGATGGACGCAATGCGATGTAGATACGTTAATCTTTCTCTCTTGAGCCATGAGCGCATATGGTGACTGGATATTCTGCAAAAAGGCTTGAAATATTCTTTTCTACCATCGCAATGGTGTTAGTGGGTGTATTGACGACAATTCATAATTATTGTATTTCTTAGTTAATTTCTCTACAATTGATGCAACTTTCCTCTCTTTTGGCCGCAATATCTAAATAAAGCAGTATAAATAACTTGTATTTCTACAAGTTATCATGTATTCTATACAAATAGTTTGTATAAGACCAGACCACAAAATGATTAGTCTCTTTATATAACGTCGTTGATAATTGAGACTTACATTTCACTAGGATGACCATAGGTGACATGACTTGAGTCTTGAGTGAGTTGGGAACTCCTGCCTATGAGGACGGTCCTTTGATTTGTATAGGTGAGAGTGGCCAGATTGCCAACTCAACAAGCCTACCATTTTGGGAATCTGTCTGGTTGGGGAGTTGGGAACTCAATTACACAAGAAGGAATTCACTCCTTCTCCGAAGTAGGGGTAAGTAGATAAATTGCTCCCTTAAGGGTTGATTCCGGGTCTTGAACATAGTGGCCACACCCTATCTTGGGAAGAGAGGACTCAATCATAGTGAGACTATGACTTATTGTTCATTAGAGAAATCAGTGGTACTTAAGGAGTTAGATGTAACTACAGGGGAAAAACGATAAATTGGTACAGCTGTACTTACGAGCGATTTGTGAAGGGTCATCACACTACTAATTGGTTATATCCAATAGACACAAAAATATATCTATAGTGCGAAGAATGCAACTATCGATCTTTAGTAGAGTGCCCGACAGTTAACGAATGGTGGATATCGTGATTAACGAGTTTAGTCAGTTATTCACGTACCGTTGGAGCTTCAAGCTATAGGTCCATAAGGTCCCCTTGGTAGCTCAATGAGTTCAAGTTGAGAATAAGATTTTGGGTTAGCTTGAAGTGTTCAAATTAACAAGAGAAAATTTGATGATATATGATATAATTCAATTAATTCAATTATACGTGATATAATTAATATAATGTATTTGATACATTATTTGATTGGAGGAATTAATATAAATATGATTTATATTAAATTCCATAAAATAGAAAAAGAATTATGGTTTTTATGTTGCATATGATGCAATATTAAAACTATAGGTTATAAATATAATATGATAAGTTAGTTATTGCATTTATTTATAATTTTTTAATTTTATGATAATTAATAATTTCTTTTCTCTATAACCAACTTGAGTGGGAGGTTATTTGCGGTTTTATGGTAACTGTGAGATAAAAAGGAAAATTTGATTTTCAAATCGTTCAGTACAAATTCTATCGAAGACATCTCACAGAAAAACTACCGAGTAAAAACTAGTTTTACTAAACTATAGTTTTAGAACCTAAACGATCGAGTATCGAGTTTACTATACGATAGTTACTCGTTGCTACACGATCGAGTATCAAGTCTATACGATAGGTTTTTTCTTCTACACGATCGTTTACTTCCTCTATTCCTTTATCCAAAATCATACAAAGCCCACAACTCCTGGATTCTCACACCGAGAATACCAATATAATCTTGTGGTTGTGTCTTGTTTGCTCGCCAGTGTTCGAGGATCGAGGATCGAGTTCAACTCGTTGGTGATTGAGGATCTTCCAGTTGATCGTTGCATTCGTGCTGTTTAGACGCGTTCGAGTTTGATCGAGGGAA
Organism: Benincasa hispida; assembly: GCF_009727055.1. NCBI lineage: Eukaryota > Viridiplantae > Streptophyta > Magnoliopsida > Cucurbitales > Cucurbitaceae > Benincasa > Benincasa hispida. Next base: position 2,990,328 of record NC_052357.1, read on the forward strand.
ATACGTGAAGAAAAAGTTCTTCAAAGGTATTATACTTGATCTCCTTGTATTTACTTAAGAAGTATGTTGTAATTTATTCTCTATGCATAACTGTTTCTATATGATTGTAAATGTATATGTTCTTTCTCAATGGAACTTGGAACGATCCGCTTCCGCTCACTCGTTCTCTAGATTTAGAGTACCTTCACTGGATAGGTGACCGCCACAATCCCGTCACTAGGAAGTCTTCTTTGGTGAATGTTATAACTGTAACATTCAAATCGAATGTCATTGCATCCTTCCTATTGTCTTCAACCTCCCTCAATAGAATGTAATGGACCAATGGACTATTGAAAATAATGTCCATGTCCATGAATCGCCCAAATATCATCTTCCTGAAGAGGGCAAGCTGAGTGGGAGTAAGTTTCTCTTTCACTATCTTGTTAATTATCCCAATGTGAGAAGATAGGCTGGTCGCTTGAACTGGGAAAGGATCCTGGGAAGGAATCTTGAATTGTCTAGCCACACTACATAGAATAACAAAAAACAGGGGTAAATAAGAATTCTGTTCAATACTCGATACAAGATGTATAATACTCGACGAAACAAGATACTCGATTTTTCGATACCCAATACATGCTACATAGTGTCCCTTACTCGCTACACTACAATTGACTAGATGGTCAATTATTAAGCATTCAGTTTGATATTCCACCTTCATGCATTATCCAACTCAAACCCTAAACTCTAGACAGTCCGAAATAACAAAAATATGAAAACTGAAACGAAACAAACTCGAAGTCCAGCCAAACATGCAAGATAAGAAAACCAAAATGAAAACCGTGTCGGTTGAGTATCGAGTAACATGCAAGCGCATATCGAGGAACATGATGCAGAGATAGTCGAGTTTTGAGTGAATGATGCCAAAATAAAAACAATGAGAAGAATGTTACCTGATGCAGAGATAGTCGAGTTTCGAGTATAGAGGTGTTGTCATCGAAGGATATAAAATCGAACGAACTGAGAGAATAATCTAAGCTCGTCGGAAGTGGTGAAATAATGGACTTCAAATACCTTCAAATGGGTTTAGAATTCAAATGAATCGAGTATCGAGTATGACGTGGATATGATTGAGTATACACATGTTGATTGCAACCTTATCAAGTGACCATGAAGCTGGGTATTGAGTGGTTGTGTATTGAGGAATGTGTGACGAGCGATCGAGTATCGAGTGACGACCCATCAAGGATCAAGTAAATTCGTATTGGCAAGCGCGCAGGGTGCATCTCAGGGCGAATCGATAAATTCACATGCTTATGACGTAAGTAGAAGGCCACTTTCCATTACTTTCTCTATAGGTAGCCATTTTTCATTTGGGCCTCCCAAATGAGGCCATCTGTACAAAAAATCCTTGAAACATTCTTAAGCGATTACACAGCAACTTTTCGTTGGTGGAAGACCACTTTCCATTACTTTTTCTACAAGTGGCCATTTTTCATTTGGGTCTCTCAAATGAGGTCATCCATACAAAAAAACCCATGAATTTGATTTCTTTTTAATTTCAAGTTTGCTATCCGATCTTCTATCTTCTCACTTTTGCCAATCTTCTAGAGATAATTGTTTAAAAGACTCATTTCCTAAGTCCAAAATGACTTTTTCCCCACCTTTTGAAACTTAAGTTTTTAACGTCTTGCTTATATTATCCCCAGGTAATTTCACAAAATCATCCCCACTTTCTTTTTATCTCCCCCTCCATCTTCAACATTTTCTCTCTTTTTCTTCTTTTTTTTTTCTCTCTTTTTTCTTCTCTCCCTCTAGACTTCTACTTTTTGGGCGAATTAGCTTCCTCCACCAGATCTAGCGAGCGACTAGATCTGGTGTATGCGACCAACTTCCACCTTCGTTTCAGTTTGTTGCAAAATAAGATTAAGCGTCGAAGAGTGAGACCAAAGGCAAGATCAAGCGAGAAAGAAAAGAGGAGAGAGTGACAAAAGAGGGAGATAAATGAGAAAGGAAAGAGGAGAATGAGACCAAAGAGTGAGATTGTGAGAAAAATGGAGTAGGGAGAGTAATCTGTGAGTCAAGAGACGAGAAGGAAGAGTGCAAGAACGAGAAAGGCAATATGCATGCACTTCCCCAAGCTTTCCTGCAAGCCTTGAATATTAGGATAAACTCCTCTCGAATTCTATCCCAAACTTGCTTCATCCAACGACATTCCCAAAAACTTACATAGTATTCAATTAGACGATAAAATGTTGCATCCCCTAACTAATAGGAACCCAATTAGGGCCAGATTTGAATATTTTACCTAATATTAAGAGATCATTTTCGCCATTTTCTCGACTTTACTTTGAAGAGTTGGGTTGTAAGAAAGAGCAAGAGATGATAAATATAAGAAAGGCAAAACAGTTGGAAAGTTGCGTGAAAAATTGAGTTTGGAAAGAAAGCCAAGACGACTGAGAGAGATTCCTAAGAGATTTAATTGTTGTATTGAATATTTTGGCATGGAATCGATAAGCTTACTTTACATTTCAGAATCAGTATGTGTACCTTGAAACAAGGTAGAATAAAAGGAAAGTATCGAACTTAAGTGTATCCTAAATATTGCTCTTAGGCCAACGAAACAAAAATAGGTAATAATAATATTTGTAAGGTTAAGTTTCAAAAATTAAATACTTATCATAAGACATTTCCTTTCTTTTGAATTCAAATAAGCAATATACAATTTATTTTGGATTAATTTTCAAATTTTGACTTGAATTTGAAATTTATTATAAAAGTATTAGTAGTGTTTATAAGTAAACTTTTTTTAATAAGAAACCAAATATATTTAAATATTATTGTAGTGCTTTAGTCATATTAATTTGCAAGAACATTTATATGTGAATACTTGTGTTTTCAAATTATTAAAAACAGAAATGACTAACTCGGCTACGTTAAAGTACCCATCTTCTAAAAAATCAACCACATGATTGGAATGTTAAAATATACCCAAATATGTACCAACAGGAGAAGAAAAGAAGCTGACTTTTATTGTGTTTCTCATCTAAGATTAAAGGCTATGAAGAACGAGAACAAGAAAGGGGAATTCATAAAAAAGAACAATGTGATTTCTAAGCTCTACTAGTATCTCCAACGATACAACACAACCAAATTTACATGAAACAAAGTGGGCATACAGTTTGAATATATTGATACCTATAACTAATTTCTATCTAGCTTTTTCCATAAGCGTAGTACTCTCCTGATGATTGGATCAGCTGAAAATCCTTCTGCATATGCACCAATAGCTGTTAAGAGGCTTGTGAATTTCTCCCCATTATCCTATACAACCAAAAAATTCAGTCACAAACAAAAATATACAAATAAAACGAAAACTACTAAAAGAATTTGAATATTCCCAATTAATTTTTAAAGAGCACATATAACCATTTTTTTTATGTGCACAAAGAGAATAGAACAAAGGTAGACTGAAGGGTGGGTAAGTCTACACATTTAAACTTCAATGTTTTTCTTTCCTTAAAAAAAAAAGTTCGAAGACTATTCCATTGACTCGACATTTATGTTTTAAAATGGTAGAAAAACTGGAACTCCAGAAGAATAATTACCATCGAGCATTTGAAAGGTGTACACATATATTATAAGTAGCTGAATATTCAAATGCCAATATTTTTGGGTTATATTAAATTTAATTATATCATTACTCTAAGATTCCCCTCAATCCTTCTAAGAGGAAAAAAAAAAAAAAAAACTCAATTGTGGAATTAACAATTTGTAAAAGGGTTAAACAATTGGAAATCAATATCAATTGAGATAAAATGGTATTAAAAAGTTCAAATACAGAATCTCTTGCTCAATACCATGTTAAATCACTAATCAACCTAAAAACTTAAGCTTATAAATTATAGTAAATTTAAGGGAAATATCTTTTTGGTCCGAATAGGCGCATTTAGTCCTTGATGTTTCAAATTAGTCACTTTGGTCAATGAGTTTACAGGAATAGTTTAAATGGTCCCTCTAAATAAAAAAAAAGAAAAAAACTTTAAATTTAATATAAAACAAATATAAAGACTGAACTGGCAAAAATGACATGGAAAAAAAACATTTTTTAATCTTTTCCTTTCTTTCTCCTCCCTCTCTCTTGTTCTCTCTCCTCCTCCATTATCAACCTCTTTTCAATTTTTTCAAAACAATAGATAGTGCTGTGGGGTAAGAAGGCTGGTTGTAGCTGAACCGCAGGAGAATGAAAAATGTCTTTGTTGAAATGCAGAATACATCTAGAAAGGAGCGTTTGAATCTAGAAATGAGCATTTGAGGCAAGAAGTGGTGTTGTTTAGTCAAGAGCGTTGTTCAGTCGTGAGGCCTACTATGAAAGGAGTTAAATAGTCATGAAATTGATGTTTGTCATGGGACCCATGAACTCCTTGGAGCAAACAAGAAGTGGAGTAACTCTATTTCCTTAACTCCTACTCGTCGAGCTAAGTATACCCTAAATGATAACCAAGAATCTTTGTTTGATATACAAATGAAAGAAGTAGAAATAAGATGATGTTATCACTGTCATATATGACTAGTCAATCACCTTTTTCTCTCCCACTCGAGATCATTTTAGAGAGCCTTCAATATCAATAACAAATCCGTACTTGACATAATTTTTTTTTTTTTAAAGAAAAAAACAATCTCAATGGAAAACTCCAAGGGAGTGCTCTCTCCCTTTCTTTTACACCTCAATTTCTCCCTCTTTCTCTCTCACTTCTCCACGACAGTCAACGCTGGATTTTAACTCAAATTTGATAAATTGGAATCGTGTGAAATGATAATGATGAAGAGAATGAGTGCAAGAACACTAACGCCTATGCAGATCCATTTTCTGAGTGTTTTTCTGGTAGCATCTTACAGCAAACTCACACACCCTTTTCTGGTAGTATCTTGCAGCAAACTCACACCTTTTTGGTTGTTTTTTGTGTTGGTGTCCAATTTAAATTTGCTCTCATTCACACACCCTTTGTCCAATTCCGAAATTTATCAATGTTATAATCTTGTGAAAAACAGAGCTCGAAACTGACACTAATCAAACATACGCAGAGTCAGAAACTTCCAAACTGGAGATGGCAGCGAAGGAGTAAGTGAGAGAGAAAGAGGGAGAAATTGGGGTGTAAAAGAAAGAGTGAGGGCACTCCCTTGGGATTTTCCATTAAGATCATTTTGAAAAAAATTTGAAAAGAGTTGGTAATGGAGATGAAGAGAGACAAGAGAGAGAGGGATGAAGAGGGAAGAGAGAGAGAGAACAAGAGAGAGGAGGGAGAAAGAAAGGAAAAGATTAAAATAATATTTTTTTTCCATGTCATCTTGCAACTTCTACATTTATAATTTTTTCCTAGTTGATTTAAAGGTTTTTTTTAAAGAGAGGGGCTTTTCAAACCTATTTTTTAAAACTCAAATGATCAGAATGGCTAAATTGAAAGATTAGGGACTAAATGTACCTATTCTTCAAAACTCAGAGACCAGAAAGACATTTACCCCTAAATTTAATTATCACTACTTTAACAATATTCATGTATAGACTTTTACCCTTGAGAGAGTGTCTCATTTTTTAAAACAATATTTTGCCAAATTGAGACTCAATTGGTGGGTCAAATTAAGTCATTTCCTAAGGTTTTAATAAGTTCTAGCAATGCATCACCAGATTGAAAGGTAGAAAATGAAATCAAGAGTGCCATGTCCTATTAATAATAGCACAAACCTCCGGTTTCTTGAATAAAAGATCTCTGGTGGAAAATGGTACCATATAGACTGGAAGATCAGATCGCAAGATTGCCTGCAGCATACAAGACATGGATGAAGCAACAAGTTAAAATAACATGGTGGATGCCAATAGTTACATCAAGTGAAGTACTTGTTTTTGCATTATGTGATAAGAAGGAACGATGGATACATGCTCACTTCGAATTCCACTCCCCTTCGTAATCTCACCCGTAGACCATTCCAAGGGATTAAATGAATATTTGTTTAGAAAATTACAGTTTTTGGAAGATATTTCTTCATATATTTACAATATGTCATAAAGAAATAATTAAAGAAGTTGAGCGCCATGACCGACATCTCAATGAGGGCCTTTTGGGAGGCACGCTTTCCAAAATAATGATCATTGATTAAGACCATAAAGAGTACCGAGGAGAAAAAGGTTAACTAGTCCTTGCAGTTAAAAAGAAAAAGAGAATTATCCCAAAATACCAACCAAATATAGTATATGCAAAATAAATAAATAAATAATTTTCTACACAAGTACCCCCAATAAAACTGAAGGGAAATTACCAGGTCCTTGCTCAAGATAGCTTGTTCAGCATTTGTTACCAACATCTACAAGAAAATAAAGATATTAAGTTTGTTGTATTTGCAACTGATGGATCAGTTCTTAGAGTATTGTATATGTCACACCTTTCATATTATCTTTTAAATGCAAATATCACAAAGTATGACATATCTGTATTAAAAAGAAAAAAGAAAAAAAGTTATTGGTGTCTTGTGCCCACATCCATGTCATTCTTCTCGAGCTCATGCTTCTTAGTTTCACATATTCTTCCAACTATGCATATTTTTTTCCAAACAACTCCATCTTTATAATTTATTTTTCATTTTGTTGCATTGGAAAGAAAGGAAAAAAAACATCTCTACCCAAAACATGCTTACTGAAAGCAGATTGAGTTTTCATTTTTTCCTTTAAGTCGGAATCTCAATCCATGGTTGTAGATTTATGCTTTAATGTTTGTTTTACTACATTAGTTGTAACTAGTTTGTGATTATTATGATCTCCACAAACACAAAAATCAATGTTATGCCTGGTATATCAATTAATTTTTAACATGTTTTAACATGTCAGGGACTTGTTGTACCCAAGATTGAAGGTGTAAGTTTAGGGATTTCATAGAAACAAACTCAAAAGTGCATGGACTAAACTCTCGTGATTTAACTTATCTCTTTTCCTTTTTATGGTACTAAGGTTATTAAAACTAGTTAGGAAGCCTTTGGCACACCTATCTTTTCTTATCACCAATTACTTTTTTTTTTTTTTTTAATTTCATTTAATGTAAGATTATCAATTTGAACCTTCAACCTTTTGGTATATAATCCCCTCCAACCCCTTCTCCCACACATTACTATATGGGTCTACCTTTAGGTATAAGACAAGGAAAAATACCAAAGACTCGTAGAAGATTTATTTATCTCTCATATTGTCTAGATATGGCTTCGGCAATTAGTATGGTAAGCTAATTCATGCATGCCCTAGGGCCAACTCATCTTGAGGTAGTTTGTAGGATCCTAAAATATGTGGTGAAAGGAACTCAGAGAAAAGACATACTTTTAAACAAGCAAGATTAATTTTCTTTTGAAAATGAAACGAATTTTTTCATTAATCAAATGAAAAGAGACTAATGCTCCAAAATACAAGGTATCCAAAGGAAAAAGACATAGAAGAGACAACCACAAATGATGAAGAGTACAAGTGATAGTGAGATAGTAAGGTGTGGACAAGACCTATCCAATGATTGCCACCAACGATGAAATTTGGCAATTTAAGAAGACTCAAGAATTTGAAGAAGAAGAAGAAGAAGAAGAACAGGAAGATGAGCTCCAAGTGACTCAACCGAACATAGGGGATGAACTTCCACGCACCTTACTAACTCCCACTTCCGATTCTCATGCTCAAAGACATGCACTTTTCCGGACAAAGTGTAATATTCATGGGAAAGTATGCATTGTCATCGTGGATGGACGCAGCAATGAGAATTTAGCATCTAAAAAGCTGGTTCAGGCACTTAAACTCAAGGTTGATAACCATCCAAGTCCTTACAAAGTAAGTTGGATAAAAAAGGGTGGCGAAGTCCTAGTGAACCAAATTTGTACCGTCCCTTTATCCATTGGGAGCCATTATAAGGATCAAATCATTTGCAGCGTCCTAGATATGGATGCCTCCCATGTCCTCTTGGGAAGACTTTGGCAATATGACAATCAAACACTTCATAAAGGGAGTGGCAATACATTTGAATTTGATTGGATGGGAAAGAGAATTCTCCTCCTACCACTCAAGAGTAACATCTCTGCCCCTTCAAGTTCTGTGCAACCTAAACAAAAGGGACACTTCTTCACCTTCCTTTCCAATAAAGAAGCAATCACCCCAGCCTTTGCCACTCCCATGCGCCTTCTTATCAAGAAAAATAAACCTATTATTCGGCCCAGCCCTATTAGCAGGGTTCAGCATCTTTTAGATCAATTTCCTACTCTCACAACCCCACCAAAAGACCTACCACCACTCAAGGACATCCAACATAACATAGATGGCTCAACATTTCCTCACCTTCCTCACTACAAAATGAGTCCATCCGAGTATCAACTACTTCATGAGATAATTCAGGACTTGCTTCATAAAAAACATATTCATCCAAGCCTGGTCCTTGTGCAGTGTCAACCTTTTTAGCTCCAAAGAAAGATGGTCCATGCTGCTTATGCCGCGCAATAAATAAAATAACCATAAAGTAGCTGATGCTTTAATTAGGAAAACCTATTTATTAACACTTTTACGTGGATCCATTATTGCTTTTGACCATCTTCCTACATCTTATGAAAATGACCCTGATTTCCATAACACATGGCAATCTTGTTTAACAAACAGCAGCTATAAAGACTTCCACTTGATGGATTCCTTTTTAAAGGCAATCAATTATGGGAGAGACCTGTTTCTCCAAATAAATCAATAATATATTACTTTTGATTCACAAAAATACCTTTTTTTACATCTCACAAATTCCAGCCCTAGGAAGTAATGTAGGTTTGGGACACCAACTAGAAGTTGGTGGAGTGGGTTATTATAACTCATTCCATGTTTGGGGCACCTAGTTGTGTGTACAACTATTTATGATCATCAATTAAGTATAGTAAATACTATTTCAAACTCTCTTTACTACAGTATTTACTATTTCTCACTCGTTCTGTCTTTTATTTTTTGCTACAGTGTTTACTATTTTCTATTTAAACAGAAATAATTTCCATTCAAAATGCATTTTTTACATCAAGCTGGTGAAGGGCCAATCTAAATTTGTTACAAGTGATAAAAGAATTCTAATGGAATTAATTTTAGTCATAGGAGCAAAACTTTCCTTATAATCAATCCCATAAGTCTGAGTGAATCCTTTTGCTACTAGTCTTGCTTTATATATTTTAACATTACCATCAGGATTACATTTTATGGTAAAGACTCATTTACACCCCAATGTTTTCTTATCTGTTGGCAAATCCACTATTTCCCATGTACCATTATGTTATAGAGCATTCATCTCTTCCATGACAGTTACTTTCCAATTTAGATAATCTAAGGCTTCTTATATATTTGACAAGTTTTTGTAAGATATATAATTTGCAATGGGATACTTAGTGCAAGCTCTAGTACCTTTTCTCAAGGTAATAGGGATATCAAGATCAGAGGTAAAAGGTAAAATAATTGGAAAGACATCAAGCAAGACATTTTCAATGGTTGGAGAGACATCGATGAAATAGGAGTGGAAGGTTGGTTATCTAGAGTTTGAGAACCATCCCTTAGAGTTTGAGATTAGATCAGTGACGAGTCAGCTATTTGGTATTTTCTTGTTTGATTGAGTCTTCTTTTAGTATAAAACATAAACTAGGGTTTGATGTTGAAAGAACAACTAGGGTTTTCTTCTTTTCTTGTTTTCTTTATCTTTATCTTTATTTTTCATTTTTTTTTTAATTCCCCAGCTCTGTACCAACTTGGCTTGAATGGAATAAGATATTTTGTATTGCAATAATTAACCATAAGATACATGACCTTCTTGTATAGGAAGAAGGCTTAATACATAAAAAGATAGTATCCCTAAAATAAAATCCTCATTGATTTTACGGCTAATCAGCATATGTATTTACAACCAAACCAACAATTATGGTTGGATTTTTTCCTTTTATGTAATAGGTTTTTCTTCTAATTTAGGATACATAATTGTCATATTGAAAAATAAGAAAGAGAAATTATTTAATAGAATTCCAATTTTAACTGATTTTATTAGCAGGGGAGGATAACTTGTTCGGGACCAGATAAAAGAAGTATTTTCATAATCTTGAGTGAATGATTAGTTCTCGACCAACTTTAATAAAATTCAGTCATTAAGGGTGAAATAAGGAGCTTCGTATCAGCTAGGTTCCACAAACAAATCTGATTACACATAAACTAGAAAGAAAAGGGGAAAAAAATATATACACATATAAAACTGACTTCAAACATAACTGAGATTATTTAAGCCCCTTTGATTATAATTTTGTTTCTGTTTTGAAAAAATAAGTCTGTTTCCTAGAACTTTTTTATCAGAATTGTTTTATAAGTCTGACTTCGATCCAGACATCTAGAAGGCTGAATGGAATCAAGTCCAGCACTGAACAACATGACTAAATTAATAAAATTCATTAACTGCATAAGCTTGCCCCATCTAATACACTGAAAATAATCCAAGTGTTTTCTTAAATATTTTGTTTCAGAAGTCAGTTATTGTACTCTATAATAGACATACCTTCCTAATACGTTCATCTTCCACTTGATCAACATGTTGCAACAAATTTTCTAACGTGCCTGACCAGTAAGAATTTGTAAATAAGTACACGCAAACCATCAGATTTCAGGCACCACAGCCAACAGAATAAAGGACAAAGATTAGAAATATAATAAACACAAAAGTATAGTACCACGGCATTCTCATTTTATTTCACTAATACAGTTCTAATTTTTACCTTCTACGGTCAATCACTTCTTCTTCTTCTTCTTTTTTCTTCTGAGATTTTAGGATTACTTTTGCGGAAAGTGTTTATTGTTACTAATATTATTATTATCATTATTTTATTTTTTGCAAGGAAACAATTTTCCATGGATGGAATGAAAAATTACAATGGAAGTCTTTTAACTCCCAACAATTTTAAAATAGAAAACACGCGCACACAGCCCCAAACACAAAATACAAAATCTATTCAAAACTATTGCAGTAAGGGTTTTAAATAGGTTATATATTTTTTAAATTCTTTTAGTCAGGATTTCTCCTCCATGTCCATTCTTTTAATATTTTTCCCATGAATATTTTTATTCCATCAAATCAAAAAGAGGGAAAAAAAGGATATCTCAAACATAAGATTACAAGTTGAAACTGCCATTTTGAAAAGATGCCAGGAGAAACTAAAATCAAATTGCCAAAATATTTTATTATTCATCTCACATGTTCACGCTTATTTGAAATATAAAAGAGTTGAAGATTTATACTCATTTATAACCTTAATAGTTTAGGACTTGTATCCGGATGGAAAAATTATCTCCCGACTTACAATTGTTTTTTTTAAGAAAAATATCTCCTGATTTATAGGATTTGTTATTTCTTTGAATTTAATAGGCAGCTGTAAGACAGGCATTCACCAAATCTAGTGTAAAATACAGAAGGTAAGCAAACATGAGATTGAATAAATTGTAGTCCACAATTCTCTGGGGAAGGCATTGCTCTCTTAAACCTACTCACCAAATCTAATGATAAGTTCCACAGCATTGACATTACCAATTCCATCCACTCCTGCATTTAGAGTTATGAGAACATCAATCACCATAAAGTTGATAAAAGACATTGTAAACTAGTAACGATGGAAATGCGGTCTACCGCTATATTTTCAGTCCTTGGTTAGTTGGGAAACTTCGCCTAATCCTAACTAGCACAAGGTCATAAACTTAGTTAATCGGTTGGGTTATAGTAAATTTAATTTTTTTTTCAAAAAAGGAAACAATCTCTTCATTAGATAATGAAATGAGACAAAGCACAATATACAATAAGAAAACAACGAGCAATAAAAACTAAGGATCGGGAGGTGCACTCGTGCATCTCAACTAAGTTAACACCCCCTTAACACCTTCATCATATCCAAATCATCCTAAAGAATAAACAAATACGATCAAATATCCGATGAATAGATTACAACTCACCAACATAATAAACTAATGACAAACGAACAAAGCCACAAAACTTAATCTACCAACAGTACACAGAACATCCAAAAATACTACTAAAGACCGTGATACAGTGAACTTCTAAGAAGCTGGAGAAACGAAGGCCAGTCAGTTTAAGCACAATTCTTGAATTGAAAAATATGCAAAATGTTTGGATAGTGCGCACCAGGACGAGGCGTTAAGCTGGGCTGTCTCAAAACGCTCAAACCAAGTCACCCCCTTGTCATAGAAGACCCGTTGATTCCTTTCAAACCAAAGATCAGCCAGCAATGATTTCACCGCATTGAACCATAACAATTTAGCCATCTTCTTCAAAGGAGGGTCCATCAAGATTTGCAAAATGTTAGAGCGAAAATGGTTTCCAAAGACCCATTTCAAGTTAAAAATCGAGAACAATCTCAGCCAACATTGTTCTGCATAGCAGCAAACAAAAAAAAAGATGTTGCAGGTACTCCGTATCTGCCATACAAAGAGGGCAAATTTGTGGAGATAGACAATGGTTGGGCAGCTTCTTTTGCATCGCAGAGGAGCAGTTCAACTCTCCAAACATCATTATCCACACTAAGATGTTAACTCGCCGAGGGCTTTTAGTTTTCCACAGTGCTTTCTCCAGCTGCTAAGAACCAGGGGAAAAAACTGGTATTTTCGTCTCCCAAATTCAACCAATTCAACTTGCACTTTTGATTAAGCTATTCTCAGATCGATCTCCGCTGAAGAGGATTCAGAATTTTCTGCCAAGCTGTCTCTTTTGCTAATTTCTTCAAGAAATCTTTCTTCCTGTTTTCTTTGATTGCCCTTAAAATCCGCATGCCATTTCTTTAAAACATTCTTTAGACTCCTTACTTTTGAGGATATGACAAAGCCAACCCAATCTTGATTGTTACTACGGCTCAAATGTCTTTCAATTACCCGGCAATCCTTATTTAGCAACCAGCTATTGCAGAATCGAAAGGGTGAAGGGCCCCACTCAACAGTGCGTACCTTTCTTGTAACTTCAGTATTTTCAAATGCCTCATCCCAACCATTTGATACTAAAAACTGGTCGATAAGTGAGTGAGAAACCACACTTCCTTCTCTGGACCATGTGAATCGGCCTTGGACAGGAATTTCCAACAAATTTGCCTCATCTATGAAATTACTAAATTTCCTCATTCCTTTCGTTACTCTTCCCACAGGGAATCGTTCCTGAGCCCTTCGAGTCATGTTGAAATCATTGCCTAGGCACCATGGTTCTGCACAGTAGGAGGAGATGGAAGAAAGCTCCGGCCAAATGATTTTTTTCTCTTTGTAATCAATCGGCCCATATACATTTGTGATCCAACAAACTTTTTTGTTAATAGTTGTACATTTCACCATCAAAGAATAGCCTCCTTTGAGAACTTCAGTAACCGCTATCTTGCTTTCATCCCACATTGTTAATATGCCACAAGATCTGCCATAGGCTTCAACACACACCCGTCCAACATCTTTCGAGCTCCATAAGGCTATAATGAAGTCGATATCGATATCAAAGCTTTCTCTTTTTGCTTCCTGGATCAGTACCATATCAGGATTTATATTCCTTAATTCTCGTTTGCACACCCATTGTTTAGAAGAGTCATTTAGACCTCTTGTGTTCCTGAAAAGATCTTCATAGGACAAAATGGATTCTGAATTTTCTACTCCTCTGAATGCTGCCTCTCTTTTCAATCGAGAGTTGTATCACAAGCTTCAACTATAGATAACATTCGCCAATTGTTATAGTTGTACTCAATAGTTTTAGTGAGAATAATGATCTTATTCCCTTAATCAAATTGAAGATACATATATATAGGCAACTAAGAAACCCTAATCTAGGAGATATAAAATTACAATAAATGACAACTAATTATAATTATAAAATAAATACATATTATAACACTCCCCCCCAAGCTAGAGCAAATATGTCAATTATGTCCAGCTTGTTGCACACATAGCTTATTCTTCCTCCGTTTACTGCTTTAGTAAGGATATCTCCCAAATGTTCTCCAATCTTCACATATCTTGTAGATATCAACCTTTCTTGTATTTTCTCGCGAATAAAATGATAGTCCACGTCAATGTTTAGTTCGTTCATGAAATACTTGGTTGGATGAAATATGGAGAACAACTTGATTATCACACCATAGTTTAGTTGGCAAAGTAACACTGAAGCCCATCTCAGAGAAAAATTGATGTATCCACACTATTTCACACACAGATTGTGCCATAGCTCTATATTCTGACTCAATACTCGAACGAGAAAATACATTATGTTTCTTACTTTTCCACAATACGAAGTTTCCTCCTAAAAAAACACAAATCCAGAGGTTGATCTCTTATCTTCTCGAGATCTAGCCCAATCAACATCTGAAAAATATTCAACCCTTGTATGACCATGATCTATATATAAGATCTCACGTCTAGGTGTAGCTTTTAGATAACATAGGATTTTTTCAACTGCAACCCAATAATCCACAGTCGGGGACGACATAATTGACTCACAATACTCACAGAATACGCAATGTCAGGTCGTGCCACTGTTAAATAGTTTAACTTTCCAACTAATCTTCTATATCTCTCAAGATCTTTAAACAATCCTCCTTCCTTAGCAAGTTGCAAATTTGGTATCATCAGAGTACTACATTGTTTGACTTCTAGTTTACCTGTCTCAGACAACAAATCAAGTATGTATTTTCATTGGGATAGGTAAATATCTTTCTTGCTTTTCATTACATCAATACCCAAGAAATACTTCAATGGTCCCAAATCTTTGATATGAAATTGACCCTGGAGAAAAGTCTTGAGAGAGGATATACCTGATACATCATTTCCAGCGATAACGATATGATTAACATATACAACAAGCAAAGCAATACCATTGTCAGATCGTTGATAGAAAACAGAATGATCGGACTTACTTTTCTTCATACCAAAACATTCGAGTGCTTGACTAAACTTCCCAAACCATGCTCAAGGACTTTGTTTTAGTCCATAGAAATATTTTTCAAGGCGACACAACTTATCATTCTCCCCCTTAGCAACAAACCCAAGTAGTTGCTCCATATAGACTTCCTCTTGAAGATCACCATGAAGAAAAGCATTCTCAATGTCAAGTTGATGCAAAAGCCAATTGTGAATAGCAGTCATCGATAAAAACAGTCGAATGAAAGTTAATTTAGCAACAGAAGAAAATGTATCTGAATAATCAGTCACATAGATTTGGGCAAAAACTTTGGCAACAAGACGAGCTTTCAACCGAGCCACTATTCCATCGAGATTGGCCTTTATAGCGAACACCCATTTACACCCAATAGCTTTCTTTCCAACTGGACGCGAAACGAGATCCCAAGTACCATTATCATCCAAAGCAGTCATCTCCTCGATCATTGCACTACGCCACCCGGGATGAGATAAAGTTTCATTAATAGAGTTAGGGATAGAGGTGGAATCAAGAGATATAATAAAGGAATAAGTGGGAGAAGACAACTGGTTATACGAAACAAACGAAGAAATAGGGTAAGTACAAGTGTGTTTACCTTTTCGAAGGGCAATGGGAAGATCATCACTCAGTCCCGGATCAGATGTCGAAGAAGCCAGTGGTGGAGGACGTGGGTCTGAAGATGGCTGTGGAGGACGCCTGGAGTAGACTCGAGTAACCGGAGGGTCAGAAGGAAGAGACACAGAGGAAGGTGGAGAGAGGATGATGTAGAAGATGTAATCTCATAGATAAAAAGATCTACATCCTCCCTCTAACACAGACTCAACGGTGATGGACTAAAGGGTATATCTTTGAAAAATGTAACAATAGGAGATATGAGAAACTTGTTCAAAGTAGGACAATAACAACGATAACCCTTGTGAACAAGAGAATAACCTAAGAAAATGTATTTCAAAGATTTCGGATCTAATTTGGTACGATTTGGATGAATATCCTGAACAAAACAAACACAGCCAAAGATCTTAGGAGCAACAAAAAACAAAGATTTCGTAGGAAAAAGAGTACGATGAGGAATCTCTCCATTGAGGACAGAGAAAGGCATTCTATTAATCAAGAAGCAAGCAGTAGATATAGAATCAGCTCAAAATTGCTTTGGAACACGCATTTGAAAGGATAAGGCGCGGGCTGTTTCAAGGAGGTGTGTGTTCTTTTTTTCAGCAACTCCATTTTGAGATGGAGTGTCTGCTCAAGAGGATTGATGAATGATGTGACCACATAAGTAAGATCTAAGTACATGAGAGAAATATTCACCAACATTATCAGTTCGCAAGGTTTTGATAGAGACGTTAAATTGATTTCGAATCTCGGCATGAAAAGCACAAAAATGAGACAATAACTAAGAATGATTTTTCATTAAGTATAACCAGTGTTTTAAAAAGCCCTCTCAGGCGCGCACCTAGGCGCGCATAGGCCCAAGGTGCAGGTCTGGCGCCTTGCCTTAGAAAAGCGAGGCTCACAAAATAAGGCACGCCTTAGGCGTGCGCCTTTTGTGAAGCCCCAAGGATCAAAGCCTTGCTCCTTGGGGCTTTTCAATTATTTTTAAAAAATAGTAATAATTAAAGGTTTTCCTTCCTTATTAACTAAAAGGATCAAGTTACCAAACCTAAATGCAAAATTTCTTGTGTCTGGGTCCCTTTTTTTCCATATTTCCACTTCAATTATACTCTCTTTTTAATATAATATTTTTATATATAGTGCACCTCACAAAAAAGAAGCCCGGGCTTTTTTGTGCACCTTGCGCCTAGGCTCCAGAGGGACATTGCGCCTTAAGGCGCCTTGGGCATTTAAAAACACTAAGTATAACCAAGTCATACGAGAATAATCATCAACAAAAGTAACAAAGTAACGAAAACCTATTAGGGACACGACTGAACAAGGACCCCAAATATCATAATGGACTAACTCAAAAGAAGCACTAGCTCGTTTATGAACACTAGGACTAGAACTAAGACGATGAAATATAGAAAACTGACACAAATCACAATTCAAAGACGATAAGGAACGAAATTCTGGATAAAGTTTCTTCAACACAAACAATGCTGAATGACCCAAACGACAATGGACTTCAAACGGGGATGTAACTCCAGAGGCAGCCAGTGATAGAAAAGGTCCATAAAAAATTGGATAAATGTAAAAGATTTAATCTCTCAAGAGGAGGAAGGGCAACCCTATGCACCTAAGGTTAATTCGAAATTTCTTTTGGGAAGGTCACAAAGGAAACAAAATCAACCATCTGGTAAATTGGAGCATTATCTCTCAGTCTTTTAAGTGATGGAGGTCTCGGCTTGGGTGGGCTTAAAATTGGGGCTGGCATTATATGGTGGAGGAAAACTCCCTTTGGAGACAAGTGACCGCAAGCATCCATGGGAAAGGCCCTTTCAACTGGCACTCATCGGGCAAATGTGGGAATAGTTTGAGAAGCCCTTGGATTAATATCTCAAGAAGCTGGTCAAAAGTGGAGTCTTTGGCTTCTTTCATTCTTGGGGATGGCACTCGAATTGCTTTTTTGTCAGATCCTTGGATTGACTCAATCCCTTTGTCTACCCTCTATCCAAGTTTGTTTGTTATAATTCTATAGTTAGGGTTTTCGATTCTTGTAAATATTTTGTGATATTTTCCTTTTCTATGCTTTGTATACTTGTATATATTCATATCTTTGGTGAATGAATAGAGCATTCTGATTCTTTCTCAAACCTAAGGGTTTTACTTGGTATCAGAGCTCTCTAAACAAACTTAAGATTTTGTGAACCTTAGGGTTTGAGAATTTAGAACCCGTTTGTGATACGTTTAGGGTTTTGTGGAGAGGTGAGTTTACACTTTTGCTCACAGTCGCCGTCTTCGGTTCGTTTGCCATCGTTAGCCGCCACTGCCGGCGGAAAAAAAAAAGTAGTTTTTTTTTTGACACCGCGCAGTCCAACGAGGAGCCCAGCCGCCGATCTACAAAACCCCAAAGTCCGGTTGCTATCTGACCAGTGCGTGAGGCTCACGCGCCGCTTGTTCCAACCTATTGTCCGTCCACGCACCGACGTTTGTAGGCACGTGCACCGTTTTTTTTTCGTCCGTCTTTTGTGGGTTTCCTCAGTGTTGTTGGCTCTTCTTGGTGGTATGTTTGTTTGGGATATATAGATATACTCATTGCTTGTAAAGATATCTCTTCGGTAAATTACGGTTTGATTCTCTACTGTCCGGTGTCTATTTTTTTAGGTAATGGCTAATAAGAAACCAATAATGTCTGAGATTGTTCCTATGGTGTCAAAAGTAACTGAACACAAGTTGAATGGATCCAACTACTATTCATGGAGATCAAATCCAGGAGGTGTTGTTTGCTATTATTGTCATAAACCTGGCCATACGAAACATGAATGTAGAAGATTGCTGAATAAGGGTCAGAGGATGCTATCACCCTCTGCACATGTTGAGTCTACTCCTGATAATCTTGACAAGTCAATTACCATTTCTGCAGAGGAGTTTGCTAAATTTCAGTAGTATCAAGAGTCATTGAGGGCATCATCTTCTACTCCCATTACGACCATGCAGAGACAGGTAACATTTCTAAATGCCTTCTTCCTCCACGTCAAAATGGGTCATTGGCTCTGGCGCTACAGACCATATGACAGGTAACCCCAGTTTATTCTCTAACCTTTGTAACATACCTCTTCACCTAATATCACTATATTGATGGAACTTCCACTCCTGTTTTAGATCAGGAACCGTCCATCTCACTGAATCAATTTCTTTGTGATCAGTTTTTAAATTTACCAAATTTCTCGTTTAATTTGATTTCGGTCAGTAACTCAATCGTGATCTTCATTGTTGTCTCCTTTTTTCCTTGTTATTGCTTATTTCAGGATCTTACGACGAAACAGACAATTGGGAAAGGGCGGGAATTTTGGAGGTCTTTACATCTTTGAACCACAAACACCTATGGTCATCACATGCTCTAGCGTGTCGTCTCCCTTTGAAGAGCATTGTCGTTTGGGTCATCCGTCTATCTCTGTGTTGAAGATCTTCATCCACAACTTCAACCATTTGTCTTCTTAGATTGTGAGTCGCGTCACTTTACTAATTTCATCGTTTGAGTTTGTATCCTCAAGTCAATAAACGAGCTAGTGTCCTTTTGAATTAGTCCATTCTGATGTTTGGGTCCATGTCCTGTTGAGTCCAAAGGAGGGTTTAGGTATTTTGTTACATTTGTCGATGACTATTTCTCGTGTTACGTGGTTATTTAATGAAAAGTCGTTCCGAGTTACTTTCTCATTTTCGTAACTCCATGGCATTCTTCATCAATCTTCTTGTGTTGATACTCCATCTCAAAATGGGGTTGCAGAACGAAAAAATTGTTCATCTCCTTGAGACAGCCAGGCATTGATGTTTCAGATGCATGTTCCAAAATCCTTTTTGGGCTGATGCTGTTTCCATAGCTTGTTTCTTAATAAATCGCATGCCCTCTTCCATTCTTAAGGTTGAGATACCTTTTCGTACTTTATGCCCCAAGCAACATTTGTTTCTCATTCCACCCAAAATATTTGGTTGTACCTGCTTTGTTCGGGATGTTCGGCCTCAGCATACCAAGCTGGATCCAAAGTCCTTAAAATGTATTTTCCTTGGTTATTCCTATGTCCAAAAGGGGTATCGGTGTTATTGTCCTAGTCTAAATAAATATTTAGTCTCTCCTGATATCACGTTTTTTTAACATACCCCATTTTTTTCATCACCGTCTTTCTCTTCGAATAAGAGTCAGGGGGAGCATAAGGAATTAGAGGATGATTTCCTTGTCTACACAGTTATTTCTCCTTCTGATCCTCTTCCTGATTCATCTCTACCTGTGACTATCTCTACTCTTCCTCCCATCGTTAAGGTCTATACTCGACGAAAGCCTCCTCCAATTCCATGCCCTGTACCAGAGTCTTCTTCGTCATTGGATCCAGAAATGGGTGATGATCTTCCTATTGCTCTTCGTAAGGGTAAACGTACATGTGCTCATCCTATTTCCTCTTTTGTTTCATATAACCATTTGTCGCCTTCCACATGTTCATTCATTGCATCCTTAGAGTCTATATCCATCCCAAAAACTGTTCATGAGGTTTTGTCTCATCCTGGTTGGTGTGCCACAATGGTGGAGGAGATGATTGCCTTAGATGATAATTGTACTTGGGATTTAGTTTCTCTCCTACAGGAAAGAAGGCTATCGGTTGCAAATGGGTGTTTGCAGTTAAAGTCAATTCTGATGGTTCTATTACTCGATTAAAAGCGCGCCTCGTAGCGAAAGACTACACAAAAACTTATGGCGTTGACTATGCTAATACTTTCTCCTATAGCAAAAATGGCATCTGTGAGGTTGTTTATTTCATTAGCTTCAATCAATCATTGGCCTTTACATCAGCTTGATGTTAAAAATGAATTTCTTCATGGTGATCTTCAAGAAGAGGTGTATATGGAGCAACCACCAGGGTTTGTTGCTCAGAGGGAGAATGGAACGGTGTGTCGCCTTCGTAAATCCTTGTATGGATTAAAGCAGAGCCCACGAGCTTGGTTTGGTAAATTTAGTCAGTTGATTGAAAGCTTTGGAATGTGGAAGAGCATGTCAGATCATTCAGTCTTTTTTAAGAGAACTGAGGGTGGTGTCATCTTGTTAGTCCTATATGTGGATGATATTGTGATTATTGGTGATGATGTTTTAGGTATCCAATCTCTAAAAACCTTTCTTCATAGTCAATTCCATACAAAAGATTTGGGCATGTTGAAATACTTCTTAGGAATTGAAGTAATAAGAAGCAAGAAAGGAATTCTATTATCACAGAGAAAATATGTACTTGACTTGTTGACTGAAACAGGAAAGCTAGGGCTAAGCCATGTAGTACCCCAATGATGCCCAACTTACAGCTTACAAAAGATGGAGAATTGCTAAAAGATCCTGAAAGATATAGGAGGTTAGTGGGAAAACTTAATTACCTTACAGTGACTCGAACCGACATAGTCTATTCAGTAAGTATTGTGAGTCAGTACATGTCATGCCCTACAATTGATCATTGGGCTGCATTGGAACAGATTCTTTGTTATTTGAAGGTTGCTCCTGGGCGTGGTTTATTATATAAAGATTATGGTCATACTAATATTGAATGTTTCTCAGACACTGATTAGGCAGGATCTAAAGAAGATAGAAGATCAACCTCAGGGTATTGTGTTTTTGTTGGTGGTAATTTGATTTCTTGGAAGAGTAAGAAACAAAATGTGGTGTCACGTTCAAGTGCAGAATCAGAATATAGAGCAATGGCACAATCTGTGTGTGAATTGATTTGGATATATGAACTTCTTGTTGAGTTGGGATTTGAAATCACCACACCGACAAAGTTGTGGTGTGATAATCAAGCAGCACTTCATATTGCGTCTAATCCAGTATTTCATTGAAGGGACTAATATATGAAGTTGATTGTCATTTGTACGAGAGAAAATCAAAGTGGTTGGTATCTACGGATATGTGATAACTGGAGAACAATTAGGAGTATCTTCACAAAGCATTGGATGGAAGACGTATAATATCTATGTAAAAGTTGGGCATGATACACTATATGTCCCAATTTGAGGGTAGTGTAATAATTTCTATAGTTAGGTTTCCTTTTGTGATATTTTCCTTTTCTATGCTTTGTACACTTGTATATATTCATATCTTTGGTGAATGAATAGAGCATTCTGATTCTTTCTCAAACCTAAGAGTTTTACAATTTAGAATCACCTTGTTGCCAAGGAGTTCCATAGCTTCTTATTGGGATCATTCTCTGAGCTCTTGGTCCATTGTTTTTCATCGTTTGCTTAAAGATGAGGAAATACTACAATTTCAGGCCTTGCTACTACTCCTCTCAGGAAGGACAATTTCAGCCAGCCCAGATTTCAGATCATGGTCTTTGGAAGCATCAAGCTTCTTCACAATTAAGCCTCTCACCACTCATCTCTCCCCTTCGTTCCCAATGGATAAAAGCCTTTTCAAGGCTCTATGGAAGACAAAGAGCCCGAGGAGAGTCAACATTCAGATCTGGTTTGGATAATGCTTTTTGGACTCTTAAACTGCTCCTCGGTTATGTAAAGAAAACTTCAATCGGCCTATTTATCGCCTTCTATTTGTTCTTTATGCAAAAAGGCAGGGGAGGACTTGCAACGCCTCTTCTTCAATTTCCCATACTCAGAAAGTTGTTGGTGGTCTTTTTTCTACAACTTTAACTTTGTTGGGGTATTCGGAGACAATTTTAGAGGTAATGTACTTCATCTTTTATTGGGCCCCCTCTCTTAAAAAGAGACCAAGATTACTTTAGATCAATATGGTTAAGGCTATTCTAGCAGACCTATGGTTTGAAAGAAATCAAAGAATTTTCCATAATAAAGAAACTTGTTGGAGGGCTCGGTTTGACCCAACACGAAGAAACACTTCAGCTTGGTGCTCTTTAAGTAGTGACTTCGAAGACTTCTCTATATAAGATATAAATTTGAATTGGTAGGCTTTCATCTCCCATGCTCCTTAGGCATTTTGTCTAGATTTTATTTTCGAATTCTCTTTGTATCACTTTTCTCGTATTTCTTTGGCCTTAGTACTGTTGTATGGACATGATGAGAGCGCTAAGGGGGTGTCAACCTAGTTGAGATGCCCGGATGTGCCTCCTGATCCTTTCATTTTAGTTTTGTTTTGTTTTGTCTCATTCTGATATGTATTCATGCTCCTCGTATAATTCTCTTGTCCCTTGAGCATTAATCTCATTTTATTTTCCTAATAAAGAGGCTCGTTTTCTTTTTTTTAAAAAAAAAAAAAAAAAAACTCCAGAGCAAGCCATAGCTTTCGGTATCTGATGGTAAAAAATGTAAAGACCCCCCAACTCATGTCCTCTACCAATAATCTTCTTCGTCGTACGATCCTGAAACAAGCAATAACCAGGAAAAAAAGGAGACAAAACAATTAAGGTCACAAGTAAGCTAGCTAATAGAAATTAAATTAAAAGACAATTGGGGTAAATGTAATACAGAGGACAAAGAAAGTGATGGAGTGAGAGAAATGGTGTCGGATCCAAGAATAGAGGAGGTTGATCCATCTGCCAAAGTGACAGACAGAGATGAGACAGAAGACAAAGGCATAGAAAATAAGTTAGAATTACCTGTCATATGAGCGGTGGCACCAGAGTCTATGACCCATTTGGTAGATGATGTAAGAAGACATTTCATATTACCTGCCTCGGCAATGTTGGCAATAGAACTAAGGAAGAAGATGCCTATAAGGATTCCTGGAATACTTGAGATTTAGCAAAGTCGTCAGCAGAGATGGTAACAGACTTCTCAGCCTGGTGGAAGTTATCTGAGCATGTTGAGATTGTTGAGTCTTATACAACTACTTTCGACAATCACGTTTCATATGTCCTGACTTACGACAATAGTGACAGACGATCTCCTAAGAATCTGATATTCGATTATCATAACTAGGCTTCTGAAAATTGTTAGTCATCCCTAAAGTACCGCGAGAGTTATTATTATTCTTACTCATAAGAGCATTGTGAGATTGAGAAACAGGCGAATTAGATTGAGAACTCTCAATACGAAAAACATGACTGAAGGCTTCTTCTAATGAAGGAATTGCAGAATCAGAAAGAATCTGTGTTTTAGCCATTCCAAACTCAGGTAAAAGTCCATTAAAAAGTGTCACAACAACCATCTTTTCTCGCTGAGCTTGTTGAACTTTGATATCGGGAATAAACTGCAATAGTAAAGCAAGTTCAGCAACTGTCTTCTTAAGTCTCATAAAGTAACTTGTAATAGATTCTGTTTTCTGTTCAGTTCAAAAGAATTGCATACAGACATCAAACATTCTATGAACGTGTTCTTTTCCAAAGTATAGAAATTCCAAGAATTCTAAGAGTTCTTTCACAGAATCACAATGATCTACCAAACCAACAACCTCACTTTCAATAGAATTCTTAATTTGAAGATAAAGTCGAGCATCATCACGAAGCCAAGCCTTTTTATTTTCATATTTTGGTGGCTCCTCAGTCATATAATCATCCATATTTGTACTAAGCAAATAAAATTGAATTGTCCGACGCCAATCATAGTAATTCGATCCATTTAACTTGTGTTCAATTATCTTCGATGATAGCGGAATTGCATTAGATACTACCATATATGCTTTACTTCATCCATTATGAGCTAATAAACAGTTTGTAGATCTCACGAGCGAAAAGAACAAACCAAAATCGAAATCAAAGGTGAACCAAAAGAACAAAATAGCTCCAAATTGAACAAAACAACAACAAACCCTAAGCACAAAAGGGTATTTTTTCCAAATAACTCATAATTGAGTAGATTTCAATGGAACCAAATGCACAGAACAATCAGAAAAGATGAGCCAAGAAGAACCTAACTGATAGAACGTGGAGAAGTGGTCCCACGCACTGGAGTGTGGCGACAGAGTAGAATCAGAGTGGCAACGCGTGAGCTTCACGCGCAGACGTTTCTGGCGACTGACAACGGCAGACTTGATCGGATGGCGACGACGCTTCTCCTGGGATGGGTGGTGTAGACAAATGGCCACTCAAACTTGATGAATCAACTCAAACCCTAACCTTGTGAGAAGCGTAAACCCTAACATAGCCGTCCAACGAAAATTCTAAACCCTAGCCTACTCTGGTACCATGTACTCAATAGTTCTAGAGAGAATAATGATTTTATTCCCTTCATCAGGCTGAAGATACATATATATATACGCAACTAAGAAACCCTAATCTAGGAGATATAAAATTACAATAAAGGACAGCTAATTATAATTACAATATAAATACATATTATAACACAATGAACACCAAGAAATATCTGGAGAATTGACCTCCAAAATCTCTTCCCAAGTGTTGGTTTTCATTAATTCTAATGGGATGATTAAAATATTGGTTTCTTGCTGGAAAATTTAAAATTATTCCTTGAGGTTCTTGAAGTCTTTTCAGTTGCTCTTATACCCATTTGATGCAACCTAAATGCTAAAAGGAGAGAGATCTCCAAGAATCAAGATTGTGAATCTTTTATTAGAATGAATAATGTGTTTGATACAAGAGGGGAAGGTTCCTATTTATAGAGTTTTATTACAAGTGGGGGTAAAAAGGGAATTAACCTAGAATATTACCTAATTACCCAATCATCCCCTATTCTTCTTACATCACTACCCCTCCAAAAAGAAAACTCGTCCTCGAGTTTTAAAAAGAAAAATTTTATGAAACAAACAAGGAATTAAATAATCTTGTTCAATGAAGTATGACCATACCAACCTCCTACATTTTGAACAAAAATATTATGATCAAAGGGATAAATTTGATACAAAAAGTTCAATATTGCTACCAAAAGATGAACTTCTTCATCGGCCATAAACCCAAAAAGGATGCTTCCTTCAAGCTCATTCAAAACCGTATTCAAAGGACCAATCACTAAAAAAAACCACCTTCCAAAGAGAATCGTTCAAGAATCACGTCTTCTTTATCATTCGCATCAAGTTCTTCGACAGTTTGGTGATCCATTTCCATCGCAATCAATGTGTCGTTCTTGCTCGGTGGTTGATACTTCTTTTCCGTCGTCTTCGTTGGATTTTTCTTCTTCACTTGAAACAATTTCCAAAGCAACATCTTCAAATTTTTGTTTTTCTTCAATTTTATTTTCAAGATTTTCTATTTGAAAATTTTCCAACCATGATTCCTTTATTTTTTCTTAGGTATATGAAATCAATCCATTCTTGAACTCTTGCAAATGAATTGATAGTTTTTTTTTTTTTTTTTTTAAAAAAAGGAAACCGCCTTTATTAATCAATAAAATTTAGTACAAGAGGTGAGTACTTTGTGAATAAAGACTAATACAAAGAACCAAGCAAGAAACCAAGCAAGAAACCAAAAGATCAGTAGGCGCACCCGGGCATCTCAACTAGGTTGACACCCCCTTAACACCCTCATCATATCCACCATAGATGAAAAGTCGTCAAAGGATAACAAAAGAGCATTCTAATGAGACAATACAAGGAAAAGCTTCACAAACTAAAGTTGCAAAGAACTAAGCTACAAAGACCTATAGTACATCAAGGAAATTAAGACAGTTAAGAAAACTAAGGAAAGATAAGTTGCTGTCACTATCATCGGAGCATCAGTTAATCTTCCAAATGAAAGAACGTCTGTCAATTTAAGCTTATGTCTTGCAAAGAATAGGCTTCAAAGCATTTAGAAAGGGAGCACCAAAGAGAAGCGTTGAGTTTAGCCGCCTCAAAACGAGCAAACCAAGGAGTTTCCTTCCCATTGAACACTCTTTGGTTTCTTTCAAACCAGATTTCAACTAGCACTGCTTTCACCACATTAATCCATAGGAGTATTTCTTAGTTGTTGCACATTGCTGCTAAATGAAATATCAAAGACCCAAGAGGGGTTGAAGCAATTAAGGAAATCTTTCCAGCAATTGAAAGCAAAACAGCAGTCAAAGAATAGGTGTTGAAGGTCTTCTTCAGCTGATCTACAAAGGATACACCAATTGGGGGAGATAGAGTAGCAAGGCAGCTTTTTTTGCAGCACCGAGGAACAATTTAAGGTTCCAAAAAGCATTATCCAAACTGTTATATTAACTCGCCTAGGGCTGTTGGACTTCCAAAGGCCCTTTTGTAGACTGGCTGAAATTGGGGTAGTCACAGAAAGGTGATTAACCAGTGATTTAACTGAGAAAGAGCCATTATTCTCAAGGGACCAAATGCGAGTGTCTTCCCTATTGAATAATTTTTGCTTAACCAACAATGCTAATAGGGATTGGAACTCTAGACTCTCATCATCTTTTAAGGCTCTTCTGAAATTGAGTGTCCATGAGGAGGTATGATAATCCCCAAAGTGTGATACTGACCCGTTGGGAAGTGTTGTTAAGCCAAAAAGGGAAGGAAATCTGTCTTTTAGATGAAAAGAATCCAGCTAAGGGTCCTGCCAAAATGCAATTCTGGTTCCATTTCCCAACTTAAAAGCTGCCAAATTCTCAAAATTCAACGAAGATCTTGAAGTACTTATCCACGGGCTTCGAAGACTGCAATGAACCTTGCCAGAAGTGTGCCAACCAAATTGGCTGCTACCATGAATACTTGTAATAACTTGACTCCACAGGGAGGGTTGCTCTTTTAGAAACCTCCAACCCCATTTGGCTAGTAAAGCCACGTTTTTAGCTTTTAAGCCTCCAAGTCCGAGCCCCCCAACTGCTTGTTTTTTAGAGACTAGCTCCCACTTTGCTAAATGATTTAACTTACCCCCTTTAAAGCCTTCCAAAAAAAAAAATTTCTAATGATCCTTTCAATGGCTGAAATCACTTTTTTAGGCATCAAAAAAGAGAACATGTAGTAGGTTGGGAGGTTGTAAAGGACTGGATTGCACAAGGTAGCTCTTCCACCTCTTGATAAGTTGTATCTTCTCCATTTGTCGAGTTTTTTGTGTACTTTATCAATGACCGGCTGCCAAAACATCAATTTCTTTGGATGACCCCCAAGAGGGAGACCCAAATATAAGAAAGGAAGGTGTGCTAGTTGACAATTTAGCCTTGAAGCTACTGCCCTCAATTGTGAATCTTCAATATTTACCCCACAAATGGCAGATTTTTCCCAATTAACTTTCTGCCCCGAGCACCACTCAAACAAAGTAATAGATTTTTTAAGATTATCTAGCATGTCTTCGTCATACTTACAAAATAGTAAAGTATCATCAGCAAACTGAAGAATGGAGAGTTGAGTCTTATTTTTCACAACCACAGAGCCTTCAAATAGACCTTTTTCTTGGATTCTGGCAACCAAAACACTAAGCAAGTCACTAACCAAAAGGAAAAGGAAGGGAGAGAGGGGGTCACCTTGTCTAATTCCCCTTGTAGCTTTAATTCTTCCTCTTGGCCTTCCATTAATGAAGATGGAGAACATTGAATTGGAGATACAACCCAAAATCCAAGATGTCCGCTTGGGGTGGAAGTTTCTTTCTTTGAGGGTTTTTTCAAGAAAACCCCAATCCACTCTATCAAAAGCCTTTTCAAGGTCAAACTTTAAAATCCATTCTTTCTGATTTTCTTGATCCAAGATGTCTGATTTTCTTGATCGTGTTTCATAACCAAAAGAATGATTTTGAGTCTTGAACATTCTTCTTGGGCTGTAAAAATCCATTCTTGATGATTCTTGATGATTCTTTAATTCATATAACTTCCAATCTTTACGTTGATTTCTTGAAAAATAAGTTTGATTGGATCGTTGGGTCCTTTTTCGGTATTGCCGCCTTCTTATCCCGTCCCAAGCTACCTTAGAAACATCATTGGAGTCACTAGAATCACTAATCAAATTTCCAATGTGGATAATGATAGGTTCTTTGAGAAAATCAAGCATGGACAAAATTAATATGTTGGAATTCTTCTTCTGAATTACTTAAGTCAGTACTCCAACATTGTTTTTGGAAGTAAATTTCATTTTCTTGCCTATACCAACTGCTGATTTTTTTCTTGGACGTCCTCTTTGATCGATAATAGTCATTCTTGCAAAATCTTGATAAATCTTCGGTTTCTTCTTTCTTTTTTGGAATTTCAAGGGTTTCCCCTAATTAGATGTGTGTTGTTTGGCAATGAGCACAACTCACAAAACTTCCTCTTGAGATCATCGTCACCAAGAGTTTCCTGATCTTCCACCAACGGTAGTCAATCTTGGCCCATGCAGTCGCTCTGATACCAATTTGATGTAGCCTAAATGCTAAAAGGAGAGAAATCTCCAGGAATCAAATCAAAATCTTTATTATTAATCAAAAGTTGTCTAATACAAGAGGGGGACTCTCTATTTATAGAGAATTAGAAGAATCCTAAAAGGATAATTAAAGAGAAACTAAAAACTAATTGGGTAACTAAAAGGTAACTAATCAAGAATTAACCAAAATTAATTTGAATATACCAAATTATCCCAATCATATTACATCACCAAGTGCAGCAGCAACACAATTCTAGCTCAAAGTAGAATTGCTTTGAAATTGGTGCAAAACAAATTTATGGAGGTTTTTAAAAAGAGATCCATGAATCACCTGGAATATTATCGGATTTGTCACCAACTAAAGACATCACATCAACAAACTGAGAAGGTTGCAGAACTCCATATTTTTCAGCAAATTCCTCCAACCCAAAAGAAACCATCCTAGAAATGGGCAGAGAGTTCAGTAAATGTTGAAGTTGAAGATACCATAAATTAACTTAAAAAATGGAATCTAAACAGAGGGGACAACCCCCCTCCCGAGAAGATTTTACACTTTTACTAGGTTCATTTGGCATTATATCATTTAAACATCCTCACTCTCTCTAACTCTAAGCATCCCCTATCGGAGCCTCTTCTCTATCAAAGAACAAAAATGCCAAAGATCTTGAAAAGCCAATGAGCCATAGCAGCAAAAACCAATCCTGCCAGAGTTCCAAACCAGCACCATGCTATAGCCCAGGAGAAAAGATCAAGTAAAGAACTTCGTTGAAAGCAAAAAGATGAAGGAAATACACCTACCCCCTACACCCTCTGCCAAGCTAATCCCATTATCCCCTACATGCAGTCCAGACACAAGAACCTCTACCCAACCTCTATTGAAGACCATGCACCTACCCTCAGCTATATTCTCAGCCCGACTCTCATGGAACCCTCCTACGTCTCATTTCTCTAGAACAAACTCATCTTCCCACCGACTCTTAAGAAAAAACAAAGAAAAACAGATTTTTTAGTTTTCTATTCAAATATTGAACAAAAGAACCCAGATATCATTTTATACATGCCTAATTGTTGTCCTTCAATATGGATAAAAAATTTAATACACAGGGGTTCTGTTTTGGACAACAATCACATGCCAATCTCTCAACTACGATAAGGAGAGATATTAATGACATCAAAGTATCACATGTAAATTCTACCCTTAGAATCCATAGAGAAAATGACTGCAAATTTATAAGGAAAAAATTATTTCTTTGATAAAATTAGTGGAGTTCATTTTTAATGAATAAGCAAGTAATCCACTTACTCAAACCCGCGTGGAGCTATCCGTAAAAGACGTAATGAAGGAGATAGAATCTGGAAGAAGTCCTTGTCAGGGGAGACTACACGAACCTGTTTGACACTCAACAAGATCAAGTAGAGGATGATTAAATATACCCCCATTACAGTGTACAATTTTGGCAAGCATGCAAAATAAATTGCAAAAGGACCCTTATGTCATTCTGAAATATCTTATCACCTTACACCCAGCAGCAACACTTCTCAAAGCCAATGTGCCAATTACATCATCAGCTTCCACTCCAGGTACCTATCATTGAGTCTAATAAAAGTCAATCATCGGAGAATCATATGCTAAATAATCAAACAAGAAAAAATACATCAAAACAAACAAAAAATACAACTAATTCTAGAACATGATAAGTAATCAATTGTACAAATTTGATCCACTTTGGATTTCTTGGATTATGGGCTGTATAAAAACCCAGATTTTCAATATTCATTCATTGAAGGCCACGGGGACGTATTCTTACTTCTGCCTCATCCCGCGCCATCAACTGTTGTTCCACCGTGTTATTGGATGTTTTCTTCTCGCTGTAACAGAGTATTGGTGGTGCTTTCCTACCACATACTGCTTGATAAGAAGTGGTCTGGATGGATGTGTGGAATGTGGTGTTATACCACAATTCAGCCCATGGAATCCACCTATTCCACCTTGCGGGCTGCTCGTTACAAAAACACCGAAGGTAAGTCTGAAGACAGCGGTTAACTCTTTCGGTTTGACCATCCGTCTGTGGATGGAATGTCGTGCTTCTTTTTAATGTCGTCCTTGTCATAGTGAAGCGTTCTTTCCAAAAATGGCTGAGGAATATTTTATTTCGGTCTGATATTATTGATTTAGGAATACCGTGATCCTTGATGACATCTCTAATAAACAATTCAGCTACTTGTTTTGCAGAAACGGGTGTTTCAGAGGAATGAAGTGGGCGCATTTGCTTAACCGATCAACCACAACCATAATTGAATTAAACCCGTTAGAACATAGTAATCCTTCAATGAAATCCATGGTTAGTTCCTCCCAAGTCTGCTCCGGAATAGGCAATGGTTGTAATAATCTGGCTGGACTTAGCGCTTCCATTTTATTTCTTTGGCACACTTCACACTGTTCTACATATCGCCTTACATCTGCCTTCATTCCTTGCCAATAAAGCTCCCCCGACATTAGCTTATAAGTTCTTAAGAACCTAGAGTGTCCTCACAGGACTGATTATGAAACGTATGCAGTAATGAAGGTATCAATGTGGACTGTTTTGAAATCACTAGCCAACCTTTGTACAAGAGTTTTCCATGCTGCCAACTATATTTAGGCTTTCCCTCCGGATCTTCCTTTAGTAGGGTAATGTTTTTTTGTAACTCCTCATCGCTCTCCACTTCTTTCAGGACTGTTCCGAGGTCGACTAGGGCCGGTGATGTTAGTGAAAAGAACTCCATTGTCAGGTAATCGTGATAAAGCATCAGCCGCCTTATTTTGCAATCCGAGTTGATATAGTATTTCGAAGTCGTATCCCTTGAGCTTGGTTAACCAGTGTTGAAATTGGGGTTGCACCTCTCTTTGCTCCAACAAAAACTTTAATGCTTTTTGGTCGGAGATGACAACAAATTTGTTTCCAATGAGGTAATGGCGCCACTTCTGAATTGCCAAGACTACGGCCATCAATTCCCGTTCATAAATGGATTTTTCTTGCGCTCGAGGAGAAAGCTTTTGACTGAAGTAAGCAATTGGTCTGTCTTTCTGGCTCAACACCGCTCCCACTCCAAAACTGGATGCATCTATTTCAATCACGAAAGGAAGAGAAAAATCAGGCAAGGCTAATACCAGTATGGTCACCATAGCTTTCTTCAATTCCCCAAAGGCTTTCGCTGCTTGATCAGTCCACTTAAATTGGTCTTTCTGAAGTAGTTGTGTTAGTGGGGTTGCAATTTGGCCATAATTTTGGACAAATCTCCGGTAGTCTCCCATTAGGCCCAAGAATCCCCTCAATTCCGTCACATTCTTTGGGTTCGGCCACTTTATCATTGCTTGCACTTTCTCTTCATTTGCCTCCACTCCCTCTCGAGACACCCAAGTATTGGATCCGGGTTTGGCCAAAGGAGCACTTCTTTTTATTCACCACCAGGTTGTGATCTCACAAAACATTGAAAATGGTGGCCAAATGTGTTTTAGGAGTATCAATATCGAGACTGTAGATAAGTATATCATCAAAGAACACGAGAACAAACCTTCGAAGAAACGGCCGGAAAATATGATTCATCAATGATTGAAAGGTAGTTGGGGCATTTGTTAACCCAAAACGGCATCACTAGAAATTCGTATTGGCCCTCGTGTCTGGAACGTCGTCTTCTCAATGTCTCTCTCGTTCATTCTGATCTGGTGATATCCGGACTTAAGGTCAAGCTTGGAATAGACTGACGATCCATGAAGTTCATCTAATAATTCTTCAATCACCGGAATTGGAAATTTATCGGCTATGGTTGCTTGATTTAATTTTCTATAATCCACGCAAAATCTCCAGCCTCCGTCCTTCTTTTTAACCAATAACACGGGACTAGAGTACGGGCTTCTACTCGGTCTAATTATGTCTGGTTGCAGCATTTCTTCCACCAGCCTTTCTATTTCTTCCTTCTGATGGTGGCTGTGTCGTAAGGTCTGACATTCACCGGTGGATGTCCAGGAACCAGATTTATTTGGTGGTCTATGGCTCTCTGAGGAGGCAACCCAGCCGGTGGTTCGAAGATTTCAACGTTCTCCCGTAGTACTGTTTCGATAATTTCCGACAATATGATCTGGTTGTTGTCATGCTTTTCGCCTTCGCCCGTACTTTCCACGTTCTGGAATTCCACCAAAAAACCTTGATCCTCTTCTTCCCATTCGCACGCCAATACTTTCAAGGATACTTCTGAACGAGTTAAAGATGGGTCTCCTCTGAGTACTACTGTGTTTTCCCCCTCCTTGAAGCACATCAACAACGAAGACCAGCTAACCCCCATGAAACCAGTCGTCACCAACCACTGCATACCTAAGATCACGTCCATTTTCTCCAACTCCATAGGAAGAAAGTCAGCCTCGATCGTCAACCCCTGCAATGAAAGTTTTACAGACTTACAGATTCCCTTCCCTTGCACGGCTTCTCCATTTCCGACCACTACCTTGTACCCCGAAGTCATCCTGATTGGCAGCCCCAGCTCGTTTATCAATTATTGATTAATAAAATTGTGGGTAGCACCACAATCAATTAAACCAAGACCTCCTTATCGAGGATCGCCCCTTTGAGTTTCATTGTCCCTTTCTTAGGAAACCCCATAATTTATCGCAGGGATATTTCCACTTCCTCGACCACTTCGATTCGTTGTAGCTTCGGTGCCTCATCCATTGCTCTGGTTTTGGGGCCCTCTTCCACATCTTCCCCTTCATTCGAAATAAATAGCATTGGTTCACGGTTTTCACGTACCTTACACCAATGGCCCTGCGTATATATGTCGTTACACCGAAAACATAACCCCTTTTCCAGGCGCTCCCGATTCTCACTATCGGACAACTGCTTCACCAGCGCCTCTTTCTTCACCAGGTTTGGATTCGCCTTGACGTGTATGGATACCTGTCTGACCGCTCCAACTTCGGTCCCTTTTGGGCTGTATTTTGCCGTTGACGATGAAGCCTTACTACCAGATGCGCTTTGGGCTTCCTTGCTAGTAGGCCCAACTAAACCTAACTCACTCAGGCCATTTTAAGAGCAAATTCCGATCGTTGACTAGTTGGGCTTCCCTCATACATTCATCCAACCCCTTGGGATGTCTACTAATGACTTCCGCTTGCAACGCCGGCTCCAATCCATTAAGAAAAGCATTCGTCAGCACCTCTTCAGCCATCTTCGGTAAGGGCGCAGAGTAGGTGAAAAATTTCTTCACATAGTCAGTGTAGCTTCCATCTTGCTTGATCCGAAGTAGTCGGGCTCCGATACTCCCTTCGCTAGTCGGCCTATACCGCTCGAAAAGCCTACTCTTCAGTTCTTCCCATGTATTGATTGGCCTTCTGTTATGGCTCCAATGAAACCAGTCAACTTCATCTGAAGCGAAACTCACCACCGCCACCTTCACCAAATTTTTCTTTCATTTTAAGTTTCAAGCCCTCACCCGTACCTGACTCGGTCGCCTTGCGTCTCCTTCACTTCCTCGATTAATTTCTCAATATTCTTGCACAGCACCAGCAACATATCTTTTATACTTGATATTTCCTTCTCTGTGGCTTCTACCCGCTCTTCCATTTGCTTTTGAGTCATTTGCCTTGTTCGCCCGAGGATGTTGTATAGCTCTGATACCAATTTGTTAGGTATCCTATCTGCAAGATAACAGAAAAGAAACACCCAACAAGAAGATAAAAACCGACTCAAGACAGAGCTGCCCGATAAGTTTTATTTATATGCCAAGAGGTGTTCAATTATAAGCACCCAACTCACGACTAAGGATAAAAAACATAAAGCTAATAAGAAAAAGATAGAACCAGCCTATTCGAGATGGTTGTGACTCTCCTTCAGCTGAAATCCCTCAGCTATGACCGAATTCTTCCTTGCCTTCTCCTCTGCTGCACCCTCCTATTTAAAAAGCCAAAGCGGTCCCCTCAGGTGGTTATATTTCCTTTTCCCATTCATGCTCCACTTTCCTTCAAATATTCTTCCTCAATTTCCACTATTCTAGGTAATTTCCCTTTTCTACCCTTTCTCTTGTATGTATTTACTATTGGAGGTCTAACAAGTCCCTAGAAGTATCCGGTAATTTTTCTGTAAAATCCCTTACTGCTCACTTATCCCTTTCATCCCCTTTGGATAAATGTCATATAAGGCATTATGGAAGTCTAAAAGCCCGAGGCGAGTAAATACTCTAGTGTGTATTATGATATTCAACCTTCTAAACTACTCCTCAGTTATGCAAAGAAAGTTCCTTTTGAGTTGTTTTTCACCCTCCATTTGCCCCTTGTGTAAGAAGGAAGGTGAAGACTTGCAGCATTTATTCTTTGATTGCACATATGCAGCCAACTGTTGGTGGAGATTTTTCTCCTTCTTTAATGTTGCTTTGGTGTATGGGGATACTCTTAGAAACAATGTTCAGCAGATTTTAATGGGTCCTTCCCTAAAGAAGTGCCCTAGGTTAATTTGGATCAATATGGCTAAGGCTTTACTTGCTGAATTGTGCTTTGAAAGAAACCAAAGGGTGTTCCATGACAAAGAATCAGGCTGGTTGGATCATTTTGAAACAGCACATAAAAATGCTTCCTCTTGGTGCACATTATGCAAGGATTTTAAAGACTATTCTATTCAGGATTTATGCCTAAATTGGCGGGCCTTCATTTTCCCAGATTGCTAGTAGTTTTGATTTCCTTTTGTATTTGTTTTGTTCTTTGGCCTAGTCTTTATTTTGTATTGGCTTGCGGTTGTAACAGTCCGTTTTTATTATTCTTTTGTTTGGGCTGAATATTTAGACTTTGTTGAATCTCTGTGATAGATTGTATGGAAATGAGGGTGCTAAGGGAGTGTCAACCTAGTTGAGATGTCCGGGTGCGCCTCCTAACCCTTAGGTCTTTTTGCTCTTTGAATAACTCTCTTGTACTTTGAGCATTAGTCTCGTTTCATTTTATTTATGACGAGGCCTGTTTCCATTTCAAAAAAAAATTGTACAAAAAAATACACAAATTTCCGTGAGCTGCTAGAAAAAAGCTTAGATGCAAAAGCAAAGCAGGAAAAATCTGTAATATAAAAAACTGGAAGTAGTCTAATAAAAACCTAAGAAAATTAAGGTAAAATTATAACTTTGGTCCCTAAAGTTTGGAAAATGTTAGAGTTTAGTCCCTAGAGTTTTAAAAGTTAGAATTTAACCCCAGTAGTTTGATAAAACCTCATAAGCAGTCCCTATAGTTTAATAAAACCTCCATAAATAGTCCCTAAGGTAGAGACTATTAATGAAGTTTTTATCAACCATAGGGATTAATTTATAATTATAAACTATAGAGACTAAATTCTAAGTTTCTCCAAATCATGGGGACCAAATTTGCAATTTCTCTCCCTCCCACCCTCTCTAAAAATCTGGTAGTGTAATAAGAACCTAAGAAAAAATCACTTATTTATCTTAATTTTGAGAATCGAAGAAATATTTTAATTATTTACAATGTGCAATTTAGGTTTCCTTATATAGGAAAAGGATCTATTACAAATATGGGAAAGATCTACAACAAATATGGAAAATAATTAAGACAATAAAGATCAAATATTTGACAATCAATATTATACACGAGCATTCATAAAGAATAGAAATTCCAACAATTTATTACCTCAATCACCTTTATGGACATGGACTTTATGGATGCCTTCAAGTACTGGAGCCCCTGGACTATGGTATCAGGTGTAGGTGGCCTGTTACTCTTGTATGCAGGATAACGTGTATGACGAAAAGTGGATCCTACATAGATACAGAAGATAATGCAACTTAGATGATAATTAGTTTGAAGTGAACAGACTATTAATACAACTATGTTTAAATGTAAATATGGTTTCTAGAATAATGAAAAAAACATATTTGCCATCAAATTTGTCATGTCATGAACATGAAACATAGCTATCATTAAAATGAAATTTCTTATGTGTGAGCCTACAAAGTCTTCTCAAGCTCAAGCTATAAGAGAGTGCCAGAATTCGAAGACTACAAAGTATAAACTAAAAAATAAAAATAAAGCACAAAGGATAATGCAGAAAATAAGTACAAAAAACAAAGCAGTCCAAGAATTCTGAAACCTACAAGAAAGCCCTTCAATTATTAATACGAAGTCACGAGAAGAATGATCGTCAAAGAACACCACCAACTATCTTAAGGAGCTCAAACCAATCCAACCAAACTGTATACCTCTCTTAAAAAATCCTTTTATTTCTTTCCAACTAAATATGTGCAACAATGACCTTGGTAGCATTAAACCATAATAATTAGGCTGATGGGCATATCTGAACACATGATGATTGAAGACCACTAAATATTGAATCCTCTCTAAAGACCCAACTCATATTGAATTGAGAAAACATAAGGTCTTGCTCATGAAAATAAACATTCACAGCCATTCCCCGAGTTCTAAAGAATCGCCTTGAAGAGATCCAATGAGTGTTAGAAGTGTATGCGGTGCATGCTTAATAACCTGACAGAGATTGTACCTCCACATACACAGATAGATCATGATAGAATTGTTGCCACTTAAGAAATTAGCAACGATGAACATGTACTGCATGGCCCTTCTTGAGTTAGCTGAACTCAGAAACAACTCAATAAATTAATGAACATCAGGTTCATCCAGCAAGCAAAGGCTCCTAATGAAACCCGAGTCCTCTCCAAAGGAAAAAGAATAGAAGTTTTAGCCAATGCATAGAATACTGTACTAAACAAGCTCAATGTTTGCAACAAATGCCCTTTGCCCATCATCGATGATTTTTTAGACCAACTTTATGGGCCAAGTATGTGTTAAACTTGGACATGAGATCGAGTTACTACGAATTGCATGAAGTAGGAGATGAGTGCAAGACAACGCGTATCATTGGTATAGGGCCTTTGAGTTTCTTTTCATGCTTTTTGACCTTACAAATACATCAGCCACCTTATTCACAATAATGAACCAAGTGTTCCACAAGTAACTTGGCAAGTTCATGTTGGTTACCTAGATGACATAGTGATCTACACCTCGACTATACAAGAATGTCAAACTCGCCAATAACTCATCTTTGAGAAGCTGAGGAAAAATTAGTTGTATATGAAAAGAGAGAAATGCTAGTTTGCATAAGAGCGACCAACTTTCTTGGCCACCTAATCAAATATGGGCAAATTGGTACAGATTGAAAAATTTAACTCATCCAAGATAGGAGGAAGGTGTTGATTTGCATCACAAAGTTGCACTCTTTGCCCATTCATTGAAGGATGTTCAAAATGGGTGGGGTGCTTGACCGAGATGCTGAAGAAAAACAGTAATTGGAGTTGGATTCTAGAATGTCAAGCCACTTTTGGGTGGTTTTGACAATCGATGCCTGAGATTGTCAATCTGACCAAACCTTTAGAAGTGGCATCCTCCTCTAAAACAAAGATCACATCATGTATGGAAGTAAGAAATGGAATGATGTTGGGAGAAGGTACGTCGCCTTTGAGAAAGAGATGTTAGTTGTGGTGATGTAGTATAGGAGTACCGACAGCTTCTTTTTTTATGTTTAAGCAGTCTTGTAGTCAATTCTTTAAGTTTTAAGCTTGTAATTACCAAAATCTTTAAATTCCTTATGTTGTAATCTATAGTTAAGAAAGTTGTTAGAATGTTACCATTGGTAACTAACTTTTACTAGGCTGTCAAACGATTCAGTATTTAAACTGAATTCCTCTTCCATTAATGACATCTTTGAAGCATTATCCAGAATTTGAACCTTACTGGTGATACACCAAAAGTGGTATCAGAGCCCTACGATTGTGGGAACTCTATGGCTGGCAAAAACGCAGCACTCAAAGGGAAGGGTGTAATCATCCAACCCGAGGAAGTCGAGCCTCTAACCCCTAAGACATCTACTGCCTGATTGATTGTTGTAGAAGAATCTCTACGAGAAATGAAGACCAGCATGGCAAAAGTTAATCGAACAATTGAACGGTTGTCGAGGAAAATGGAAGAGGTGCTGGCTACCCTTCCTCAACGACGACATAGAAACAAAGAAGAAGACAGATGGAGAAGGAATATACAAGAAGGAAATGGCAGACAACCAAGGCAAGAAACCGAGAGTGAATCTGACTCTTCAACAAGAAGTCGATTTGCTCCAAGATTTCAAGAAGTTAACCAAGAAGATCAAGAAAGTGAGTCTACATCATCTGAAAGTGAAGTTCTCAGACTAAACCAACCGAGGAGACGAAATTTTCAAAGGTAATATGATCAAGAACGAGAAGATAGGCAGCAAGATTATAAAATGAAGATTGATTTACCAACCTTCAGCGGCAAACTAGACCTCGAAGCCTTTCTTGATTGGATCAAGAATGTTGAGAGCTTCTTTGAATATATGAACACACTCGAGAGTAAGAAGGTGAAGCTTGTAACATTCAAGTTAAAGTCAGGCGCTTCCGCATGGTGGGACCAAATCCAAATGAATAGAAGATTAATTGGAAAAACCCCAATCAAAAGCTGGACAAGGATGCTGAAGATGATGAAGGAAAGATTCCTTCCAAACGACTATGAATAGATTCTATATCAGAAATACTAGAAATGCAGACAAGGCACTCGATGTGTGGCTGATTATGCAGAAGAATTCCATCGGTTGAGTGCAAGAACAAGGATTAATGAGAGCGAGAATTACCAGATCACTAGATTTTTTGATGGCCTTAAAGAAGACATTCTAGAGCAGATAGATCTTTTTAACCTATAAGTACCCTACAGCCATCTCAATGGCATATAAGGCTGAACTCAAGCTAGAAAGAAGACAGAAAAGTAATAGCTACAAGAAGTCGACATGGGACAGATCTTTCAACCAAATGCAACGGAAAAACTTTGATAAGAATAAATCCATACAAGGTGGGAGTGCCAGCAAGCCAAAAGATGACCAGCCTTCCAAATGGAACCAGGGAGCAAAAGCTCAAGAACAACCAAGTAAAAGAGGTGGAACAAGTACTTATCAACAACCCAGTCTTGGCATGTGCTTCCGATGTTGTCAGTAGGAGCATTTGTCCAATGAGTGCCCCCCAACGAAGAGTAGTAGCATATGTTGAAGCAGGGGACTCTCAACAAGAAGAAGAACACCAATCTGAAGAAGATTTCAATGAGATAGAACCAGATGAAGAGGAACGGCTGTCTTGTGTTCTACAAAGGATTTTGCTTGCACCAAAAAAAGAGAATCACCCACAAAGACACTCTGTATTTTGGACAAGATGCACCATCAATGGGAAAGTATGCAACGTAATCATTGATAGTGGCAGCAGTAAGAATGTTGTATTTATCAAAGCTAGTGCAAGCCCTTCATCTTAAACTTGACCCACATCCACAAACCTACAAGGTCAGTTGGATAAAGAAAAGTTTGAGGCCCAGATAAGTTTTACTTGCATCATCCCTCTTTCCATTGGTATAATTTGTGACGTTATGTAAGACCACCAATCATAAATACCTACAAATGCAGGGGCAAGAAGGTAGCTATAGAAGAAATAGTGGGTTAGAGAGAAATTTGTTAGAGAGAGATAGAAGAGAAGGTTGAGGGACATTCGAAAAGTATAGCTGAGCTGCAGAAGGGAATGAATGAAATGAAGAAGAGCTTAAAGAAAATCATGGTAACAGTACAATACCCGGCTGAATCGAGTGAAAAGGAGAGCTTTGCCCTCACAACAAGCTCTTAAAAGAAAAAGACCCCTAAGGGAGGGAAAGAAGGAGAGAGCTCCCGGTTTCAGGCATCGAAAGGATCAGTAGATCGAAGTAAGTACAAACGGCTCGAGATGCCAACATTTTCAGGGGAGCACCCAGATTCATGGGTCTACAGAGCTGAACATTTTTTTTAGATTCATGATCTGATTGACAAAGACAAGATCAAGGTTGCCATCATCACCTTATCCTCAGAAATGGTAGATTGGTTCCAATGGGCCCACAACCGGAGGCCGATTCAGTCGTGGAATGAATTGAAGCACCGGATGTTCGAGCATTTCTGACCTAGCCAAGAAGGAATTCTCCTCTCCCGATTGCTTCGAATCAGGTAGGAAGGAACCTATGAAGACTACTGGAAGAAATTTGTGACGTTCGCAGCCCCGATACCTGAGAAAACTGAAGAGGTACTAGAAGAGACCTTCCTCGACGGTCTAAAACCGGAGATTAAAGCGGTGGTCATCAGTCAACACCCGTTTGGGCTAGACGCCTGTATAAAGGAGGTAAAAGCTATTAGTGATAGAAACGTTGCCCTACAGTTATCAAAAGAGACTTTCGAGCCCGGCCCAAGTGACGGCCCAAAAAGATGCAACCACCTATGTTAGCCCAAAGACATCAGGAAGTGCACCAGACAAAACTAATATAAGGAGTGTCACAATACCAGAAAAGGGAGAAACTACGAGGAGGGAAAAGCCATATCAGAGGCTAACTGATTCAGAGTCCAAGGAGAAAATATTTCCCAGGGCATCAGTGCAAAACAAAATAATCACGAGCATTGAACCTACTGATGTTCCAAGAGGAGGAGGAAGTAGAGGAAGAGGTAGAGGAAGAGGTAGCTGAAGCACCTGAGGTTAAGACACTGGAAGTTATAGAGAATATCGAAATCGCCCTATGATCGATCTTGGGTCTATCAGGGAAGGGAACAACGAAGCTCAAAGGGACACTGGCAGGTCGAAAGGTCGTGGTCATGATCGAATATGGCGTAACCTACAAAATTCATACATCAAAAATTGGTTCACAAGCTAAACATTTCCCTGACAGAGACCACAAACTGTGGAGTCATGGTTGGCAACGGAGATGCGATCAGAGGGAAGGGGATTTGTAAGGTCGTAGTTGTGGTATTACCGGAGTTAACAATCACCGAGGATTTCCTTCCATTAGAGTTAGGAAGAGTGCATGTGATTTTGGGGATGATCTGTGGTTATGTAACATAGGCTATATGGAAGTTCATTGGCCAACCTTGACGATGAGATTCATAGCCGGGGATCAGAGGATCGTTTTGAAGGGAGGCCCAACCTTGACCACACAGGAGGTCTCACTTAAGGCGCTAACCTAGACCTGGGAAGAAGATGATTTGGGCTTCGTGGTGGAATTTCAATAGTTGGAGCCCGAGCCACTAGATGAATTAATAATCAAAATGAAGGACGAGGAAGAGACAAAGCTATCAAGCGACATCCAAGAGTTATTGGAAGAATTCCGGGATACTTTTTAGCCCCCGTCGTCTCTTCCACCCATAAGAGAAGTGGACCACCGTATATTAACTAAGGAAGGGGAAGCTCCAGTAAATGTAAGGCCTTATCGATATAGTTACGACTAGAAAAATGAGATAGAAACGTTGGTAAATGAGATGTTAACAGCAGGAATCATACGCCCCAGCCATAGCCCCTATTCCGGCCCAATTTGTTAGTAAAAAAAAAAAAAATGGAGGATGGAGGTTTTATGTGGATTATCGATGATTAAATCAAATCACGATAGCGGATAAATTTCCAATTCCCATGATTGAGGAACTATTGGATGAACTCCATGGATCAGTGATATTCTCCAAGTTGGACTTGAAATCTGGATACCATCAGATAAGAATGCATGGACCGGATGTGGAAAAAACAGCTTTTTGAACTCACGAGGGGCATTACGAATTCCTAGTGATGTCGTTCGGGTTGACCAATGCCCCGTTAACGTTCCAAGCCTTCATGAATCAGATCTTTCGGCCGTTTTTTAGAAGGTTCGTGCTGGTTTTTTTTTATGATATTTTGATTTATAGTCCTGATGAGGACACCCATAACAAACACTTAGGAATGGTGATGAATGTTTTGCGAGATAATCAACTATACGCCAACCAAAAGAAATGCCAATTCGAATAGTGGAGGATCTAGTATTTAGGCCATTGGATCTCAGCAGAGGGGGTCAAAACGGATTGGGAGAAGATACGAGTGTTGCTGCAATGGCCTATTCCAAGAAATATCACTGAATTGAGGGGATTTTTGGGCCTTACCGAATACTACCGAAGGTTTGTAAAGGACTATGGAACTATGGCAACATCATTAACAAGATTGCTGCAAAAGGATTCCTTAAAATGGACCGAGGAGGCCACAAAAGCATTCGAGGATCTCAAGC
The DNA here is from genome assembly GCF_009727055.1 of Benincasa hispida. Classification (NCBI taxonomy): domain Eukaryota; kingdom Viridiplantae; phylum Streptophyta; class Magnoliopsida; order Cucurbitales; family Cucurbitaceae; genus Benincasa; species Benincasa hispida. Next base: position 3,033,199 of record NC_052357.1, read on the forward strand.
GAGCGATGATGACATTACCAGTTTTAGCCCTCCCAAACTTCAAGCTACCATTCATCATTGAAACAAATGCTTCGAGCCAGGGGCTGGGGGTCATGCTTATACAAGAGAGTCGACCTATAGCCTATTTTAGCCAAGCCTTGTCAATACGCGCACAAGGGAAGTCCATCTATGAATGGGAACGAATGGCAGTGGTTCTCTCAGTGCAAAAATGGAGGCCTTATTTACTTGGGCGCAAGTCCACCGTGTTTTCTGGTCAAAAGGCACTCAAGTTCTTACTAGAACAAAGGGAAATAAAACCCCAGTACCAAAGATGGCTGACTAAGTTACTAGGTTATGATTTCGAGATCATCTGTCAACCGGGGCTGAATAATAAAGCTACAGATGCACTATCTCGCATTCCAGCAACAGTTGAATTGACCACTTTGGTTGCCCCCTCTCTGATAGATGTATAAGTTGTGCAACAGGAAGTGAGAGCGGATGAGGAACTACAAGGAATTTGAGCCCAGCCGGAAAAGGACCCTTTGAGTGTCAAAAAGTTCTCTTTGTCACAGGGGATTTTGTTTTACAAAGGGAGGCTGGTCATATCCAGAACTTCAACCTATATATCAACCTTGCTATCAACATTACATGACTCAGTATTAGGGGGACACTCGGGCTATTTACGCACGTACAAATGGTTGTCAGGGGAGTTATATTGGAAGGGCATGAAGGAAGATGTCAAAAAGCACGTGTCTGAATGTTTGATCTGCCAAAAAAATAAAACCGAGGCCTTAGCCCTCACGGGGTTGCTTCAACCATTACCCGTACCGGACGGGGTGTGGGAAGATATCTCCATGGACTTCATAGAAGGACTGCCTAAATCCCATGAAAAGGACTCTTTGATGGTGGTGGTCGATAGGTTATCCAAGTACAGTCATTTCATGCCTCTGAGTCACCCGTTCACAGCAAAAAAAAGTAGCTGACGTGTTTATTTTGGAGATAGTCCGCCATCATGGATTCCTTCAATCGATTGTTTAAGATAGAGACAAGATTTTCATTAATAGCTTTTGGATCGAGCTATGCAGGGTACACAATATAGCATTAAAAAGGAGTACAACCTTCCACCTTCAAACAGATGGACAAACTGAAAGAGTTAACCGTTGTGTGGAAATGGTAGATGCTTTTACAATGAGCAGCCTAAGCAATGGTACAACTCTATCCCTTGGGCTGAATACTGGTATAATACTACTTTCCATTCCTCAATTAATATGACACAGTATATTGTTGTGTTTGGAAGACTTGTTCCACCTCTAGTCTCTTATGGTGATCAAAAAACAACCAACGATACATTGGAACAGCAGTTGATCGAAAGAGGTAGGGCCTTAGTGGCCTTGAAGGAAAATTTGCATCTAGCCCAAGAAAGAATGAAGAGATATGCAGACCAACAGAGGAGAGATGTTCGGTATGAAGCAAGAGACCTAGTTTTCCTCGAGCTCAGACCATATAGGCAACGATCGTTAGCCAGACGACGATGTGAGAAATTTGTCCCAAGATTCTATGGCCCATACAAGGTGTTGGAAAGAGTTGGGGCAGTGGCTTATCAGTTAGAACTACCAGAAGGAGCGAGAATCCACGCGGTTTTTCACGTTTCTAAACTGAAGAAGTGCATTGGACAAGGGGTGCAAGTACAGACACATCCACCCACCCTATATGATGATTTTGAGCTACAGATGGTTCCAAAAGAGATTCGAGGAGTACGATGGAATACGGAGATGATGAAGGAATAATGGTTAATCAAATGGAAAAATTATCTGGAAAGTGAAGCAACGTGGGTAAGCGTGGAAGGAATGAAGCAACAATATCCTCAATTACACCTTGGGGACAAAGTGACTGGAAAACCGAGGGGTATCGGAAGACCACCAATAAAATATAGGTTTCCAATCCCTAGAATAACAGATCTCTTAAATCAACTTGGTGGAGCCAAAATCTTCTCTAAGATAGAGTTAAAAAGCGGATACCATCAAATTAGAATTCGACCCGGGGATGAATGGGAAACGACCTTTAAAACAAACGAGGGTCTCTATGAATGGGTTGTAATGCCATTTGGTTTTTCCAACGCACCAAGTACATTTATGAGACCTTTTTTTTTAAAAGGAAACAACCTTTATTAATCAATAAATATAGTACAAAAGATGATGAGTACTTTGATAATAAAGGCGAATACAAAGAAACCAAACAGGAAACCAAAGGATCAGTAGGTGCACCCGAGCATCTCAACTAGGTTGACACCCCATAACACCCTCATCATATCCAACATAGAGAAAAAGCCATCAAAGGCTAATAGAAGAGCAGTCTAATGAGACAATACAAGGAAAATCTTGCAATTGGACAAAGTATAGAACTAAGCTACAGAAATCTAAATTACATCAAGAAGTTAAGACAATTAAGAATACTAATGAAAGAGAAGTTGCTTTCTCTATAGCCGATTCTTCGATTATTCTTCCATTTGAAAGAAAGGCTGCCAATTTAAACTTATGTCTTGTAAGAAATAGGCTTCAAAGCAATTAGAAAGGGAGCACCAAAGAGAGGCGTTGAGTTTTGCCGCCTCAAAGCGAGTAAACCAAGGAGTTTCCCTTCCATTGAACACTCTTTGATTTCTTTTAAACCGGATTTCAACCAGCATTGCTTTTACCCCATTAATCCATAGTAAATTGGAGTATTTCTTTAGAATAGGACCTAAAAGAAATTGTTGTACATTGCTTCTAAAAGAAATATCAAAGACCCAAGTGTTGAAGTAATTAAGGAATTCTTTCCAGCAGTTGAAGGCAAAACAGCAGTCAAAGAATAAGTGCTGAAGGTCTTCTTCAGCTGATTTACAAAGGACACGCCAATTGGGGGAGATAGAATAGCAAGGCAGCTTTTTTTGCAGCACCGAGGAACAATTTAGGGTTCCAAACAGCATTATCCAAACTGTTATATTAACTCTTCGAGGGCTATTGGACTTCCATAGGCTCTTGTGAAGGCTGGTTGAAATTGGGGTGGTCTCAGAAAGGTGATTAACCAGTGATTTTACTAAGAAAGAGCCATTTTTTTCAAGGGACAAAATGCGAGTGTCTTCCCTATTGGATAATTTTTGCTTAACCAATATTGCTAGTAGGGATTGGAACACTAAAATCTCATCATCCTTTCATCATCCTTTAGGTCTCTTCTGAAGTTTAGAGTCCATGAGGAGGTGTGATAGTCCCAAAAGTGTGATATTGAACCGTTGGGAAGTGATGTTAAGCCAAAAAGGGAAGGAAATCTGTCTTTTAACTGAAAAGAATCCAGTCAAGGGTCTTGCCAAAATGCAATTCTGGTTCCATTCCCCACTTTAAAGTCTGCCAACTTCTCAATATTCACCCAAGATCTTGAAATATTTATCCAAGGGCTTTGAAGACTACAATGGACCTTGCCAGAAGTGTGCTAACCAAATTGACTGCTACCATGAATACTCAAAATAACTTGACTCCAAAGGGAGGGTTGCTCTTTTAGGAACCTCCAACCCCATTTGGCTAGTAAGGCCACGTTTTTAGCTTTTAAACCTCCAATTCTGAGTCCCCCATCTGCTTGTTTCTTAGAAACTATCTCCCACTTTGCTAAATGATTTATCTTTCCCCCTTTAAAGCCTTCCCAAAAAAAGTTTCTGATGATTCCTTCAATGGTTGAAATCACTTTTTTATGCATCAAAAAAGAGGACATGTAGTAGGTTGGGAGGTTGGCAAGGATTGAGTTGCACAAGGTAGCTCTTCCCCCTCTTGATAAGTTGTATCTTCTCCACTTGTCAAGTTTTTTGTGAACTTTATCAATGACCGGCTGCCAAAACAACAATTTCTTTGGGTGCCCCCCAAGAGGACGACCCAAATATATGAAAGGAAAGTGTGTTAATTGGCAATTCAGCCTTGAAGCTACTGCCCTCAACTTAGAATCTTCAATATTTAACCCACAAATGGCAGATTTTTCCCAATTAACTTTCTGCCCCGAGCACCACTCAAACAAAGTAATAGATTTTTTAAGATTGTCTAGCATGTCATCGTCGTACTTGCAAAAGAGTAGAGTATCGTCAGCAAACTGGAGAATAGAGAGATGAACCTTGTTTTTTCCAACCACAAAGCCTTCAAACAGCCCTTTTTCTTGGATTCTGGCAACCAAAACACTAAGCAAGTCGCTAACCAAAAGAAAAAGGAAGGGGGATAGGGGGTCCCCTTGTCTAATTCCCCTTGTAGCCTTAATCCTTCCTCTTGGCCTTCCATTAATGAAGATGGAAAACATTGGATTAGTGATACAACCCAAAATCCAAGATATCCACTTGGGGTGGAAGTTCCTTTCTTTAAGGGTTTTTTCAAGAAAATCCCAATCCACTCTATCAAAAGCCTTTTCAAGGTCAAGCTTTAAAATCCAACCCTTTTTCTTCTTATTTCTGTAGTGTTCTACTGCCTCATTAGCTATTAAGACCGGATCAAGGATTTGTCTCCTCATTTATGAGACTAATGACACAAATCCTCCATCCTTTTCTTAATAAATTCCCAGTGGTCTACTTTGATGACATACTAGTCTATTGCAAATCGTACACACATAATTCAAAACTTTGTCCACCAATGAATTGTACATCAATCAAAAGAAGTGTGTATTCTTAGTACATGAAATTCATTTTTTAGGTTACATCATAAATGAGTGTGTAAAATCCGTGGATCCAGCTAATATTCAAGCCATCCAAAATTGGCCTTTGCCTAAATCAGTTCGTGTCATCCAAAGATTTTTAGGTCTTGCATCATTTTATAGGAAATTCATCAAAGACTCTAGTACACTTGCAGCTTCCCTTACAGAATGTTTAAAGAAAAGAAAATTTTGTTGGATTGAAGACCAAAAAAAGATCTTTAACATATTAAAGAACAAACTGACCAATGCCTCCGTTTTAGCATTACCCGATTTTAACAATCCTTTTGAAGTGGCAGTTGATACCTCTAATTATGGAATAGGAGCAGTCCTCTCCCAACAAAACCATCCAAACGAATATTTTAGTGAGAAACTTAGTGAATCTCGCCAAAAGTGGAGCACCTATGAGCAAGAATTCTACTCTTTAGTTACGGCACTAAAGTTTGGGAACATTATCTTCTAGGACATGAGTTCATATTACTTTCTGACCATTTTTCTCTTAAATATTTACAAACACAAAGGACTATTAGTCGAATGCATGCACGTTGGTTATCTTTTATTCAACGCTTTGATCTTTTCATAAAACACAAGGTGGAAAATATTAATATTGTGGCTGATGCTTTAAGTAGAAAAACTAATCTCTTAACAATCCTTAAAAGCCAAATAGTTGCATTTGATTCTCTACCAATTTTGTATGAAAATCCAATTTTGGAGACATATGGTCCATGTGTGTTGACCATGTTAATTGTAATGATTTTAATTTAACTAACAATTTCCTTTTTAAGAATAATCTTTGGTGCATACCTAAAACTTCTCTTCGAGAATCCTTGTTTAATTACATAGTAATGGACTAGCACGACACTTCGGAATGGACAAGACTTTACAGCTCTTAAATAACAGATTCTATTGCCCACAAATTCGCAAAGATGTGACAAAATTCATCAAACACTGCTACACATGCCAAACAGCAAAAGAACAGCAACAAAACACAGGTTTATACTCCCCTTTACCCATCTCCGAGAGCATTTGGGAGGACTTATCCATGGATTTTATTTTAGGACTATCAAAAACTCAAAAAGGGTATGACTTTGTTCTAGTTGTTGTTTATAGGTTTAGCAAAATGTATCATTTTTTCCCATGTCGTAAAACATCGGATGCCGTTTATATTGGTAATCTATTCTTTAAAGAAATTGTGCGCTTACATGGAATTCCCAAGTCCATAGTTTCAGACAGGGATGTCATGGAGCAGTTGGAGAAAATGATCCTAGCATGGAAGCTGAAGCTATGGCCGAGAGAGTTGCTGAACTACATAAGGAAGTCATGGAGCAGTTGGAGAAAATGACTACCAAATACAAGACAACAGCTGACAAGTATAGAAGATCCAATGAATTCAAAGAAGGCGACTTAGTGATGATCCATCTCAGAAAAAATTGGTTCCATGTAGGCACCAACACAAGCTTCAACCAAGGAAGCTAGGACCTTTCCAAATCCTAAAGAAATATGGAGATAATGCCTACAAGATTGAACTACCCGAAGATCTTCATATCAGCCCTATCTTCAACGTGGCTGACCTAACAGAGTACTTTCCACCAGACCAGCTCAAACTTTCAGCCTAAACTTGAGGACGAGTTTCATTTTACTTACACGGGGGGAATTTGATGTAATATAGGAGTACCGACATCTTCTTTTTTTATGTTTAAGCAGTCTTGTAGTCAATTCTTTAAGTTTTAAGCTCGTAATTACCAAAACCTTTAAACTCTTTGTGTTGTAATCTTTAGTTAGAAAGTTGTTGGAATGTTACTGTTGGTAACTAACTTTTACTAGGCTGTCAAAGGATTCAGTATTTAAACTGAATTCCTCTTCCATTAATGACATCTTCGAAGTACTATTCAGAATTTGAACCTTACTCTCTCGATGATACACCATGTGGTCCAGGGATCGAGAAACGATGTCTCCTAGGGGCCAAGATTCTAGTCAAAACTGAGAATAGCTAGATATGTCATTGATTCAACCAACTAATGTCATCAAAGCAAACTCAATACAAAATGTCTCATTGGGTTCAATTTTCAATTCAAGCATAAGCCCAATCAGACAAACAAAGCTACTAATGCCCTCCGTCAGAGAAGTGAACATGTGACACTGTGCACATCAGTTCAACTAAAAGCCAGTAAGTTCAATGGAATTGTCTGCAAAGCCATCAAGAAACACATGTGCTTGTTGATAAATCCTTCAAATGTGAAACTTTCGTCGTAACTATGAACATGTGCTCGACTAACATAAATACAAAGTTGTTCTTAAAAGATGTGGTCAAGCTCTGGGGTGTTTTTGAAAGTATAGGGAGCGATAGAGATTGATGATTCATATGGACTTTCTGAACCAAATTGTCCAAACTACACAAATCCAATTAAAAATGTCCTTCGAAATCATATGCCTGGCCATGCCACATGTTGTGAATCACCATTGTGTGAGGAAGAAACCAATGGTTTACAATTTTACCAAAGGGTGGAAATAAGCATCAGAAACAAACTTGGGCTTACCTTGAGAAAGTGTTGAAGTGTTGGAAGAAATGATTGAACATGAAACATCGACCACATGAGTTTCAGACAGGGCTCCAAGTGTTAATCAAGTTGCAGCTCAAGCAGCATCACTTTCTCTTAAATCAATGATTGACCCAAAAGCTTAAGCTGATGGGTGAAGGCACATTTAATATCACATCATTTAACACTCCCCTCACTTGTGGACTTGAAATATAAAGAAGACATAACAAGTAGAAATTAATATTAATTGAGGAGGAAATAACATTGCAGGAGTTTGAACACATGACCTTCTAGACCACCTGCTCTGATATCATCTTAAATCACCGATTGACCCAAAAACTTAAGCTGACAGGTGAATGCAAATTTAATATTATATCATCTAACAATTATTGATCATTTTTAACCCAAAGAGAATAAGAAGGCAACACTTCAGCAATACTTAAAGAATCTTTTGAGATATCAAGTCAAGACCACAAGTTTCCTTTTAAAAAAAAGGTTATAATATAATAACATGGAATTGCATGTTGGGGATGACAAAACAAAATAAATTCAGTAAATAGTTCTTAAAAAAGCCAAAACTCTAGAAATTTTATTGAAGATTTATAAAAAAAAAATTAATGAAAAGGAAAAGTATAGTTTCATTTTTCAAAAATGGATTGAAAAAAAGAACTGATTATTCCCATTCAAAAGCCATTTAACAAACCAAAATACTTGCAGTTAGAATAGGACTAAAAAAGGTCATCAATATTAAAAAAGTGTCACCAACAAACATTAATTTCCTTAACTCTAACATATATCATTTCTCTTAGTTTGAAAGAGAGAAAAAAAAATGTCACTATCAACTCCATCATTCAAAGATGAAGAGCATACCTTTTGCCATGAAATTTTCATTGGATGAAATACAAGTATGACCATATGGGTGTCCTGAAAGAAAAGGTTTGTTTTTACCAAAAGGATTAGTTCATTCTAGCAACTTTGAAATTCCTCAATGACCTACCCAGCACAATTGGGAAGGGAATTGACACTAGATCCCAAGAAACTCCCATTTTGATAGACAGATACCAATTGAAACTTTACAACAGGGAGTATAAAATCGCCTAGTATTCATTGGTATGTCATCAAAGTGCACAAGCCAGTGTTGAAATTATATAAAATCATTTATAAGTACCAACTAATTTTCCTAAAAGCCCACAAATATGAAATTCTAGATAGAAGTTCAACTGAATGATATGATTTCTAATTTTTGAGAAAAAGAAAATAATGTACTCGAGAAAACTTCAAATATAGTTCTAATCGCCCAGTCAAAGAAAAAAAAAAGCTTGGAATATTGGTCAAAATACGATGGCATTGAGTCATATTTCTGAATTATTCTACCCTTTTTTTTATTCAGTCACTACACTGTATCCAACATCCAAAGTACAATTTGACATTTTAGATTTTAAGAACTTATATAACAATAGCTAGCCAACCAAAAACAACTAAAGCACCTCAGCATAGTATTTCTGTCAGCACTCAATTACAATTAACGAATGAAAGAGAACAAAGAAAATTCTCGATGGTCAACACCTTGACTATCTTTTTTTTACTATTGCAAAAAGATTGAGGAGGAAATCATCATGTTTTTTACAGCCTAGTTGTTAAATACTTGATGGACCCAAAAATTTAAGTTGATGGATAAAGATAAATTTAATATTATATCAACAACTCTAACATTCCCCTTCACTTGTAGGCTTGAAATATGTAGAAGACACAACAAGTGGAAATCAATATTAATTGCACAGGAAATCATATTGTAGGGGTTTGAATAACGGACCTCTTGCTCTAATACCATGTTAAATCACCAATTGACCCAAAAGCTTAAGCTAATGGGTGAAGGTAAATTTAATATTATATCAAAAGAATCCAAGTAAGAAATTTATTCCTCGTGGGTTTTTTTTATGAAGAAAAGTTTATTCAATGCAAAATGCCATGATGTTGTAGAATTAGAGTAAATTAGGGTATCCTGGTCAAATCATTAATTGATTAGGGTTAGTGTTAGGATTGGTTTCCTTGATTGATTAGAATTAGGATTTGTTTCTTTGGTTTATTAGGATTAGGATTGATTTCTTTGGTTTATTAGGACTAGGATTAGGATTGATTTCTTTAGTTTATTAGGACTAGGATTAGTTTACTTTCCAATTCTTTATAAATAGAGAAAATGTCTTTTGTCTTGACCAGTGTTTTCGAGGCGACCCAAGACACGCACCTAAGGCGAGAGGCGAGGCAACCTTGAGCCATTGCGCCTTGAAGACAGCTAGGGCGAGCACCTTCAACCAAGCACTCGCATGGTTGCGCCTTTTGTCACCTTGTTGTGCCTTCATCATACATGAAGGCGAGCGCCTGTCTTCCTTTCTCTTCCTTTTTTCAATCAATTTTTTTGTAACAAGTGAGAAATGAAAAATCAGAAGAAGAAGATTGATTATACGAAGACCAGAAGAGTCAGAAGATTAGGAAGATAAAAAATGAAGAAGAAAAACGAGAAAGAAGATATAGAAGAGTAGAAGTGGAAGAAAAGGTAGAAAAGTGAAAAATTACCAGTACAAGAAGAAAAATAGGAAGAGTCAGGGAAGAAAAAGAAGAAAAAGAAGAAGAAAAGTCCTAGTTATAAAATGCACGCTTTCATTTTTCAATAAAGACAGTTGGTTGCAGGTTGCATGTAGTATCTCTCCTCCATGAATGCCAAATGGCCATCTATTTCTCTCTTCCACTACCCATGATTGTCAAATGGCGTTTATTTCTCTTTTCCAATCAATATCTTGCTAGTATAATTTTCCATTTAAGAAGAAAAGCCAAGTACTAAACAAATGACATTATAAACATATTCTGTTTAATTGCATACTAACTCTCATAGTACTATTTGTTTTCTAAATTACATATGCTTTTTTTTTGTAATTATCACGAAAGTTATTTTTTATTTAAATATTAAATAGCTTGATTGATATTTTTTGTATTTCGAAAATTAAATACTCTTATATTTTACCTATTATAGTTTTAGATAATATTTATTTATTACTTCATTAAGGCATGCCTTGCTTAACTCAGGCGACACCTTTTTATCGCCTCTCGCCTTGAGGCGATTGGGAGACTTGTCGCCTTAGGGTGCACCTTGCGCTTTGAAAACATTGGTATTGACAACTTTTAATTCATAATAAAGACTTTGATTTTTTATTCTTGGAGAACTCTCTCCTTTTATCCTTCAGGCTACATCAATTTGGCATCAATGTAGCAGTCTAGGCTGATGATGACTACCGCCAGTGAAAGACGACAACGTAGATCCCAAGGAGTTTGTCAGTTTTCCTTGTTGCCAAACAGCACACATATTTAGAAGGAACCCTTTAAATTCAAGAAGAGCAAGAAGAAATTCAAAGAATCATCCAAGAATAGAGTTCTACGATGCTAGAAGACTGTCCAAAACCAAAAAAATACCCTCTTGGTTATGATTCAAGAAAAACAACAAAGAAAGTCGGAAGCCTATTCAAGAACACATGCCATTACCTACTTCAGTCATCCTAATCCTAACAAAGTAGTCGGTGTGTCCTACATCAATCCTGAAAGCGTTGAAAGAAATTAGAAAATGAGTGACCAATGTTCACGGTATCTTGAATGATTCAGAATTTGGAACAACTTTCACAAAGACGAAAAGAATTCTTTTTTTTTTTAAAAGGATACGGGTCTCTTTATTATTGCAATATAAGAAGAGACTAATGCTCCAAAGTACAAGAGATTTATATAAAGAGCATAAAGAGCAAACAACAAGGAAAAACCCGAGCCTACTTGAAAAGAAAAACGAGTACATCTTTAGAAAATGAAATGATCCCCGAGACAGAAACTGATAAAAGTTAAAATGTTGGGAAAATAAAAGCCTGCCAATTAAGAAAAATGTCTTGGATTGAGAAACCATCAAAATCTTTGTTCAAAGAGCACCAAGCCGACACATTCCTTTTAGCTGAATCAAAGCGAAACTCCCAATTTTTCCCAGCATCATGGAAAATTCTCTAATTTCTTTCGAACCAAATATCAGAAAGTATAGCCTTGACCATGTTGATCCAAAGGAGCCGAGGCTTTTTTGGTAGAAAGGGACTCGAGAGAAGATAGTTTAAATTGTCTCTGAAACTATCACCAAAAACTCCTACAAAATTAAACATCTGAAAGAAAGACCACCAACACTTTTCTACAAATGTGCATGAGAAAAAGAGGTGTTGTAAGTCTTCACTAGCCGAATAACATAGAGGACAAACAGAGGGTAGTAAGGTGACTGAATGAAGCTTTCTTCGCAGAACCGTAGAGCAATTCAATAGGCCAAACAGCATAATCCATATCTAAATGTTCACTCTCTTTGGGCTTTAAGATTTCCAAAGAGCTTTGAAAAGGTAGATCTCCATAGGTGGCTTGGAAGAGAGGTGGGCTGAGAGGGACTTGACTGTGAAAAAACCGAAGGCTTCCAAGGACCAATGACGACTGTCCAGGTTAGAAGATACTACCTTTTCTCATAAAGCAAGCAGCAGTGCTTGAAAGTGAGCCATCTCCTCTTCCTTTACCAGCCTTCGAAAGGTGATGGACCAAGAGTTTAAAGAATGATTCCAATGTTCAGCTATGGAACCCCTTGGTAATAAGGAGATCCTAAACAGAGATGGAAAATGAGAAGACAATGGAGAAGGGAAGAGTCAAGGATCTGACCAAAAGCTGACTCTATTCCCCTCTCCAACAGTAAAGGGAGCTAAATTTTCAACCTTGGACCAGCTTTTTGAAATGTTTATCCATGGACTTCTCAAACTATTCCCATACTTCCCGGATGTGTGTCAATCAAAAGGCCCTTTGCCGTGAATGCTAGAAATGATCCTTCTCTAGTAGGAATTCTCCTCCATCATGTACCGCCAGCCCCATTTGGCAAGCAAAGCCATGTTCTTAGCTTTGAGTCCTCCCAAACCAAGACCTCCATTTAATGTAGATTGAGAGACTAAACTCCATTTAGCCAGGTGATTAATTTTGCTTCCTTTATAGCCTTCCCAAAAGAAGTTTCGGATTAATCTTTCTAGGGAGCAAACCACTGAGTCCGGCATTGAGAAGATAGACATATAGTATATTGGGAGGTTTGATAAAACTGAAGAACAAAGCGTTGCCCTGCCCCCTTTTGAGAGATTAAATCGTTTCCATTTACCTAGCTTCTGATGGACCTTTTCAGCCACAGGCTGCCAAAAGGAGCATTGCTTAGGATAACCTCCAAGGGGTAAACCAAGATAAGAAATGGGGAGGGCTTCGGCCCTACAATTAAGAAGACCAGCCATAGTTGATAGATCACTTTCCGCTATATTAATTCCACTGAGGGCTGACTTTTCCCAGTTAACCTTTTGACCAGAACACCATTCAAAAGACTGATTGCTTCCTTTAGCTTTAGAAGCATTTCGTTTTCATATTTGCAAAAAATGAGGGTATCATCCGTGAACTGAATCAATGGAACATGGATCCTCTCCTTACCAACCACAAAGCCCTCATATACTCCATTAACATACAGCTTTTCAATGATAAAGCTGAGTACTTCACTTAATAAGATGAAGAGGAAAGGTGACAAGGGATCTCCTTGTCTAATACCTCTTGAAGCAAGAATACGACCTCGGGGTCTACCATTGATGATGATTGAGAATTTAGGGTTTTTAATGCAGCCCAAAATCCATGAGATTCATCGGGAGTCGAAATTTTTTGCAATTAAAATCTTCTCTAAAAATGACCAATCCACCCGGTCGAAGGCCTTTTCCATATCGAGCTTTAATATCCATCCCTTTTTCTTTTTTGCTCTGTAATCTTCCACCACTTCATTAGCAATCAATGCGGCATCAAGAATTTGTCTTCCTTCAATGAAAGCATTCTAAGATGGGCCGGTAATAGACTTCATTACTTTCTTCAATCTTTCTGCGAGAACCTTTGCCACTACTTTGTAAGTTGGGGTAGTAAGGCTGATTGGTCTGATGGAGACTGCATCTTCTTTTTTTTGGATAAGGCAAATGAAGTTTTCTCTTACACACGCGTTCAATTTGCCACTAGAGTGAAAGTCTTCGAAGAGCTTAGTAAAATTATCCTTGACTAAAGGCCAAAAACTTAAGAGAAACTTTGAAGTAAAGCCATCTGGACCAAGGGTTTTATTTTTTTCCAAAAGATTTGATGGCCAAAACAATTTCTGCTTCCATGAAACATGTAGTGAGCATAGCATTCTGGACTTGTGAGACTTGGGGCCAATCTAAAGGGGCTGGTAAATACCTAACACCTGGGAATTTAGAGTAGAGAGAATCATAAAAGTTTAGGATAATTCCTTCAACTTCCTTGGATGAGTTTGTAGGCATTCCTTGGTCATTAAGAAGCTCAATAATCTGATTCTTCTTTTTCCTTGCTGCCAAAAACCGATGAAAGAAACTAGAGTTTTCATCTCCCAATTTCAACCAATTCAACTTACATTTCTGTATTAGATCCCCTTCTTTCAGCAGATATATTCTTAGCAATTCTGTTTTTAGCTTGGATATGTTGGTTGCTAACACTGAGTCCCCACCCAAAGAGTCAATCTGAGCTTCCTTTTCAGCTATTTCCTTTGACAGGGCCATTTCATCTCTGTTTTGTGCTTTTCGGTATTCAGCTAACCAGGTTTTTAGTGCTTCTTTGACCAGCCTTAAGTTTGCATTGATGACATAGCCTAGCCATCCCTTTATGTTGCTGTTTTTCCATGATTTCTCAATGGAAGAGACACACTCTTTGTTGAGTAACCAGCTGTTACAAAATCTGAATGGATATGGGCCCCAATTAATAGTTCTTGCACTTAGGAGCAAAGGGAAATGATCAGAAAGAAGTCGTACCTAGCGGTTCACCTTTGAATTAGTAAACAATTCGTCCCATTCCTTGTTAATAAAAAATCTATCCAGCAGGGATTTAGAGTTGGAATTTTCTCCCCTAGACCAAGTAAATTTCCCATTTGATAAAGGAATCTCTAGCAAGTTGGCTGAATCAATGAAATCATTAAAAAGCTTCATGCCTTTGGTATATCTTCCAGCTGGTGATATTTCATGACTCCAACGGGTTAGGTTAAAATCCCCTCCTAAGCACCAAGCATCAGGGCAGTTCCCTGCAATGGCTGAGAGCTCTGGCATACATACTTTCTCTCCCTATAATCAACCGGTCCATAAACATTGGTAACCCAGCAGACTTTCTTGCATAAGGTACGACATTTGATTGTCAGGGAATATCCCCCTTTAAGGGATTCTACAACTTCAATTTTGCTGCTATCCCACATTGTTAATAAACCACCAGATTTTCCAAAAGAATCCACTGATTCCCAACCAATTTCCTTAGAACTCCAAATAGATTTGATGAAGGCAGCATCTAAACTCTCCTTCTTTGACTCCTGAATAAGTACTACACCTGGATGTAAGCTTTTGAGCAGCCTTCTAAGTGCAATTCTCTTATTTAGGTCTTTAAGACCCCTTGTATTCCATGAAAGAATCTTCATTAACTGGAAAGTGGGAGGAGGCTGTCAGGGAAGAGGATTTTCAGGCCAAAATGAATCCGCAATCCTTAACTATTGAGGATAGGTGCTCTGGAATTTCTGGAGGCTGAACTGAGGTGGAGCAAGGGGTGCAATGCTCCAAAGATATATCCTTTTCTTCAATAGAGAATAAAGCCTAGAGGTCTAATCCAAGGGCAGAGTCTTGGAGCCTTTCATCTTGTTTCGAAACAGGGCAAAAATCCAATTCAGCACTGCTTACACTAAAAGGTGAGTCAAATTCCCGAATTTCTAAACTTCTTGGCTTTAGAGGGGTGCAGGGTAATCCCCTAATGAAAGTGTTGCTTGACTCTGGAATTTTGAAACTGGAGTGATTGAAATGCAGAGTTTAAAGGCTGGGGAAGGTTTTATTTAAATATGAAGAGGGGAGTTGGATTTTGGTGCAACATACCTCTAGCAAGTTATGGTTGCTTTCACTCTGCACTAAAATCGAAGGGTCGGAAGCTACATTTGTTGTTGATAAGGGCCTGTTATGAAGTCCTGTCCATTTATTTTTGAAGGAGGTTTTTCTCCGAGTAAAGACATTGGAGAAGTGGGCCCGAATGTTTGATTGGTTTTGCACTAGAGAATGGCAGCCTGGGGGACTTCCAGCATGGCTGGTAATAATATCGGAGGCTGAATTAAAAACATTGCTGACCTGTCCTTTTTTAGACTTTTCAGATACCCCTGATTTATTGGGGGATAAAAGAACGGAGTCATTTAAAGTTTTGCCCTAGCCTTCCTGCTGCTTTTCTGACGTGTTGAAAACAATTTGGGGGGAAGATGGATCGGCTGAAGGGCTGGTAAGGAGTTGTGACTTTTCCCCTTCTTCCACTTTATTAGATGAATTGCTGGAGACAAACTTATTTAATACTTGAACGGCTGGAATCTTCTCTCTCATCATTAAAGACAATTCTTCATTTTCATTTGTGACGTTTCCTCTTCCTTTCCAACCATCATCTGGTGACCTTTCCCCTTCATCTGCTCTGTTTGGCCGGAAAAAACTCTCCGGATTGGCACTCAACTGTTGAACATGAACATTTTCCATTGGAGTATTGGGGTTCCTCGAGTAGCTTGGAACCGACTGGTAGGAAGCTAAAAAGGACCAATCTGAATGTAGAGCCAGGGAATCAACCCCTTCATCCTTCAAAACTTGATTTAAACGTAATATATCTAAAGGATTTGAGAATTCATCAATAAAAACTTCGTCGGAGTTCATAACAGGGGGTTCTGAGCACTATATATCCCCAAAATTTAAGTAAATACTACCAAGGTTTACATGTTTAACTTCTATAGTCGCTGGGATGAAACCACATCAATTCTTTTTAACTCTGATTTTGGCTTCTTGACAATTAATGAGATTGAGGGTCTCAGCAGCTATACATTACAGACCACCAAAGTAGACACCAATGGCTTCAAAAATACTTCTGCACCAAAAATCTAGGGGAAGATTTTTTATGCTCAACCAGCCCCCAAAGCCTTTTATGACTGTTGGCCTTCCATGCTTTTTCGAATTCCATTTTTCAAAACGAAAGTGAAAAGGACCAAATTGTTGCCACTGTCCAATAGACTCAATCAATTCACCAAGGTCTCCTTGTTCAATTCTAATTACAGCCATATCTGCGTGTAGGGGATTTAAAAAGACTTTGGAGTTGAAGGAGCCTCTCAACACACTTGCTATTTCCTTCCATTCATCATGTACAAAAAGCCTTGCAACTAACCATAGATTATGGAAGTCTTCTTGGAGGACATCAGATTCCTTTTTAACCCAAAAGCAGGGCTTACTCTATTTCTTCTTGCTTGGGGCAGGGGACTGGAGATGCAATCTGAAGGATGTTTGAGTAGAATGATCTGGTAGTGAATCGATGGAGGACTTTTTACCTTTCACTACATTTGAGAAACTTTTTATTGAAGATGCTTGAAGGTTATCTGATATGCTTCCAGAAGATGAAAGGTCTGAAATAGAGTGACTCACCATTTCCTTGAACTCATGCCATCTTGTCACACCATCGTCGAAAGGGATATGGACATTTGTTCTGCCTCCTGAGGAAGGCCAGATTGCGCATTCAATGAACCATTGCTTCTTGCTTTGAAACTTAGCTAGCCAGATGAAGCCCTGATCCACCCTTTCCTTAAGAAGGAAAAATTAGAAGGTTGGCCCATTCAAAAGTCTCCCTAAGCTAACATCCAACCATCGTGCAGCTTCGGAAGAGAGAGGATTTTTTACCACACTTCAAGTCTTCCAGCCAGAAACCATTCTTTTCCTTCCACATACAAAAATAATGATCTGAAATACGACAGCCTTTTAATTCCATGGTGTTGCAAAAACAGGGGTGATTGGGTCGAATGCAGAAGAGAGGTTTAGCTAAAACGGAGGTGAAGGGTTCTAAAGGCAGAGTAGGGGATAAGAGGGGAAGAAAGGAGGAGGTACCGGCCGGAGTGGAAGGGACTGGGGTTAGGAAGGGGTAATCGGGAAGGGAGGGTGATCATCGGAGGGCTTGAGGATGGAGGAGAGAGGAGAGAGCATTTTTCGAATTTAAGCCCCTGACTTAAAGTTCTAGATCCGCCACAAGACGAAAAGAATTCTGAAAGACTAGTATTGCAAATATTGAGAGTAACACATATGAAGTTCAAGAACCCAGTCGAAGTTGTGAAACTGTGCAAGAAACAAATGAAACAGAAAATTTAGAAGATTCAAGACTCGAGTGTGAAGGACGTGGGCAGCAAAGAAGAAAAATCAACTGAAGAAGAAAACCCAAACTCAAAGTTGCACAACTTAGGTATTGGCGAAATCATGAGCAAGAAACAAGATGAGATGGGAGTGATCAAATGAGATTGAAAAATAGAGCCAACTCAACCAACTTCAAATGGTCAGTTTATGTGGTTTTTCAATTGGAATCGGTTTTATAACATGCAAAACCAACTTGTCAGTAGGTCGGCAAGCCAAAAAAGGCTCATACCAACTGACTTATTTATTAAAAAAGATCAAATAAAATAAAAAACACTATTGTTGTCTCGTCTGTATTGTCATGTTGCACTTGTGCAAAGACCATCGATATAGTAGGATTAGGGTAAATTAAGGTATTACGGTCAAATCCTTAATAGGTTAGGTTGAGATTAGTTTCCATGATTGATTAGAATTAGTATTAACTTCCTTAGTTTATTAGGATTAGGATTAATTTTTTTATTAATTAGGATTAGAATTAGTATGCTTTTCAATTCTCTATAAACAGAGAGTTAGTCTTTTGTATTGGCAACTTTTGATTCATAATAAAGATTACTTTGGATTCTTGGAGAGAGTTCTCCTTTTATCTCCTTAGGCTACATCAATTTGGTATCAGAGCAGCCATTTGGACCAATGTTGACCACCGCTGATGGAAGACCAGAAAACTCTTGGCGAAGACGATCGCAAGAGAGAGCTTCGTGAGCTGTGCTCATTGTTGAACAGTCCACATCTATATAAGGGAACCCTTTAAATTCTAGAAAAGAAAGAAGATACCAAAATTTTTTTCTCAAGATTTTGCAAGAATGGACTATTACAGATCAATAAATATAGCAGTTGGTATAGGCAAGAAAGTCAAATTTACTCCCAAAAGCAGTGTTGGAATTCTAACTCAAGTGATTCAAAAGATGAATTTTAACATAATAATTTCGCACGTGCTCAATTTTCTCAAAGACCCTATCATTATCGACATTGAAAATTTGATTATAGAGATTCTAGCAATTCTAATGAAGATTCTAATGCAGTTTGGAACAAAATAAGAAGGCGACATTATCAACAAAGAGCCTGACGATTCAATCAAACCAGTTTCTCAAGAAATCGACGTAATTATTATGACCAACATCAGAATGTGAAAGATGATTCAAAAAATGATTCAGAGTGTGGAAGAAATTATTATGACCAATATCAGTGAACACTCATAAATCATCCCAACACCAATACAAAGGTCGAAACATTTTCAAGAAAACATAAATATTCAAATAAGAACATCCATGAGGAAAATTTTCAAAAGGGAAAGGATGAAATTTGGGGTCTTTTGAGAAAAATTCAAGAAAGGTTGGAAATCACTCGAAGCTATGAATTTGCACAAGAAAAACCCAATGAATCACAGTTGAAGCTCGCGGGTGAAATTCAAGCAAGCCAAATTGGAAGGGAAGACCAATTGCACGAAGAAGAAGATGAAAAGACGAGCAATGAAGGAGGAGAAGAAGAGGTAAATGAAACAGATTCAAGTGAAAACAAAGATGAACTTTGATCGAAAACAAAAGTGAATCAAACCTATTTTTAAATAAAGTTACGAATCAAGGTGGGAGAAGAATCAATTGAAAAAACCTTTTGTGCTATTGCGTGTAACATGGAGGATGAAGACATGTTCGTAAGGAAAAGTTGTGCGATTATTTTCAACCCATTACTTCCTCGACCCGAACCAAAGATTTTAAGATTCCCAAATGAATTCACCAATGTTACAAAGGAAGAAATAAAACAAAGAAACGTGTGTTGTTGCATGCAAAGACAAAGAAATTGAAAACGAAGAAATCAGAGCCTCTAATCTCACTAGTGTGATGAGTCTTTTTGGCCAAACTCCACGTAACTTGATCTGTAACCAATTCCCTTCATTTTGGCCCCATAGTCCACACAATCTGACCCAACTTTGGCTATCTTTATTTTTTTCCTTAATCCATCTAAGCCCAAATGCAAACCTACCAAGCACAAACTTTTTACAGAATTAAAACTCATTTGCAACGTTGTTCGGCTAGATAGTTTTTCCCTCAAGCCACACTATTATCTGCATTCAATCGACTTGGAAGATGAATTTATTTTACATTTTCCAACGTATTTTAAGGATGCTTATTTTATTTTATTTTATTTTTTGTACTCTTCATTTACTTTTTAAAACTCGAGGACCATTTTTTTTTTTTTTTAGGGATAGATTGATGAAGTAGGATTAGGGTAAATTAGGGTATTATGGTTAAATCTTTAAATGATTAGGATTGAGATGAGTTTCCATGATTGATTAGAATTAGGATTAGTTTCCTTAGTTTATTAGGATTACGATTAGTTTCTTTGACTAATTGGAATTAGAATTAATTTGCTTTCCAATTCTTGCTAAATAGAGAGTTAGTCTTCGTGTATTGGCAACTTTTGATTCATAATAAGGACTACTTTGGATTCTTGGAGAGAATTCTCCTTTTATCTCTTTAGGCTACATCACCATCTGCTTTTCTTTTTCTTTTTTTTGAAAATGAAACAAGCCTCTTTATTAGAAAAATAAAATAAGACTAATGCTCAAGGTACAAGAGAATTATACAAAAAGTATAAAAACAAAACAAAACAAAAAGGATCAGGAGGCACACCTGGGCATCTCAACTAGGTTGACACCCCTTTAGCGCCCTCATCATGTCCATACAGGAATACCAAGGCCAAAGATATAAGAGAAAAGCGATACAAAGAAAATCCAAAGCTAAAACCTAACCAAAACTCCTAAAGAGCTGGGGAGATGAAAGCTTGCCAATTCAAACATAAATCTTGTAAAGAGAAGTCTTCAAAAGAACTACTTAAGGAACACCATGCTGAAACATTTCTTCGCGCTGAGTCATAATGATCCATCCAACTTGTTTCTTTATCATGGAAAATTCTTTGATTTCTTTCAAACCATAAATCTGCGAGAAGAGCCTTATTAACCATATTGATCCAAATTAACCTTGGTCGCTTCTTAAGAGAAGGATCCAATAAAAGATGTTGTACATTACTTCTAAAATTGTCTCTGAACACCCCAACGAAGTTAAAGTTGGAGAAAAAATCCCACCAACAGCTTACTGAATATGGGCAATTGAAAAAGAGATGTTGCAAGTCCTCCCCTGCCTTTTTACATAAAGGACAAATAGAAGGCGACAAACAAGCCAAGTGGAGTTTTCTTTGCATGACTAAGGAGCAGTTTAGAAGCCCAAAAAGCATTATCCAGATCTAAATGTTAACTCTCCTCGGACTTTTAGTCTTCCATAGAGCTTTGGAAAGACTTTTATCCATATGGGGACGAAGGGGAGAGGTGAGTGGTGAGAGATTTAATTGTGAAAATACTGAAGCTTCCAAAGACCACAATCTTGAATCAAGGCTGTCCGAAACTGTCTTGCCTGAAAAAAGCAATAACAAGGCCTAAAAATGTAGTATTTCCTCATCTTTAAGCAAGCGACGAAAAACAATGGACCAAGAGTTCAACGAATGATCCCAATGAGAAGCTATGGAGCCCTTTGGCAACAAAGTGATCCTATACAAGCTTGGATAAAGAGTAGACAAGAGCTCTCCCCTTCGTAAACGAAAGGCCAAGAGGTAGAATCCACACAACCCATCTGCTTTTCTTTTTCTACAAAGGTCCCATCCATTTTTTCATTTTTCTTTGCAAAGGTCCCATGAACTTTTCCCTTCCCAAGATAACTTTATTAGAAAAATTAATTTTTTTTTCTCCCAACTCTCTACAAGTGATTCATTCTTCCCTTTTCGTCTCTCTTTATTCCTCCCCATCCTCTCTTCTCCCACTTATTCTCCCTTCTCTCTTTTCTCTTCCGTCCTCCCGCTAGCCACCGATCACTAGCACTGCATCCTCCATTTTTTCTTCTCCAGCTTTTATCTCTTCTCTTTCCCCTTTGTTTTTTTCTTTTCTTCTCCATTTACTTTCCAATCCCAACCTCTTGTTCCTTTCTTCCTTTCTCTCTTCTTTTTTCCTCTCTTCTCCCTTTGATTTTTTCTTCTCTTCTTCCCCATTTTTTTGTTTACTTCACCAAAGACAAAACCAACCAACTGACCAATCACGACATCACCAACCTCCAAAAAATCAATGACCATCAACAGAGCAAAACCGGCATGTGGCCAGCATCGGTTTGAGCCCAAAACCAACACTGACCAACCAATGATCATCCCTAAGGTGGGATGATTGCACCTAAAACCCTATTTGCAGTCCTTGGCGAAGTTGAAAAATAAGAAGTTGTGATCCAAGGTGAATGTGTTGTTTGCTTATGAAGAAGAAGAAGATGAGAAGGAAGAATATGTAACCGTTTTATACCCAATACCCCTGACTAAACTTCTTTTGGTATTTTTCAACCCGCAGTCTACACATTCCAACCCAACTCCCTTCATCTTGGCCCCATAACTCGTGCAACCCGACCCAACTTTGGCTCTCTTAATTTTTTTTCCTTGATCCAAACAAGCCGTATAACAAACCAATCAAGTCCATTCTTTTTACACAATTAACTTAACTCATTTTCAACTTTGGACAGATGAGAGCTACTTTTGTTCAAGTCAACAATTCTCTTCAAGGCACACTATTATTTGTGTTCAATTCGCTTGCAAGATGAATTTATTTTACGTTTTACAGCATATTTTGACGTCGAGAATGATTTTTTTTTATAATATTCACTTTCTTTTTAAAACTCAAGGATGAGTTTTGTTTGGCAGGGATAGAATGATGTCCTAAGATTAGGGTAAATTAGGGTATCTTGGTCAAATCCTTAATTGATTAGGATTATGATTGGTTTCCTTGATTGATTAGGATTGGGATTAGTTTCCTTGGTCTATTGGGATTAAGATTAGTTTCTTTGATTAATTAGGATTAGGATTAGTTTGCTTTCCAATTCTCGATATACAATAGAATTGTCTTTCTTATTGACAACTTTTGATTGATAAGAAAGACTTTGATTGTATACTTGGAGAATTCTCTCCTTTTGTCCTTTAAGCTACATCATGCCAGGTTGATCAGACCATTCTCAGTTAAAGAATCCAATCTTACATTCATGTTTATTTGGAGGATACCAAGAAGGGATGACATTCATTTCTAAAAATGCTAGAAAGTTTCCAAATGAAATACATATACATGTCATGGCAAATGTCCACTCTTCTGGCAACAAATTTCATCGGACAACAGAAATAGAAGCATAATGCATTTCCATCCAAGCTTTAAAGCTCTAGTTATGCAGACATGGTGAAGAATATTGGGAAAAATCATTACTTTGTTATGAACCCGATAAAACAAACCACGGCATAAGAGACCAAGAGAAGTCAATATGCTCATTCCCTTGTTTCACCACCCGAAAATCACAATGTGCTCCAGTTTTGGGTTAGAAAAAGCAATGATGTATTCAAGGAAGATTTTAACAATTTATGAGTTTTATCAAGATTATTTGTGTTTAATGAATGGAAGGATATAGCTAAATTCCTAGAAGAGCTTTTCAAGTGAGGGTTAGTCTTAATCCCCTATTTGCAAACAAAGCTTTAATCAAAGTTAACCAAGGAAAGATTGAAGACTTGATTGCAACTCCAAAGAAATGGTTTGATTATGGATAATATCATTTGCTATTTGAAAAATGGAACACGTTTAAGCATGGTAGGCCAATGGTCATGAAAGGATTTAGGGGATCGATTTTGATAAAATAATAATAATAAATAAATAAATAAAAAGTCTTCCTCTGGATTATTGGAGTAGACATACATTTGAAGCCATTAGGGCTCACTTCGGAGGACTTGAGAGTATCACAATTGAAATGTTAAATCTTCTTAATTGTTCAAAAGCTAAAATACAAGTTAAGAAGAATTTGTGTGGTTTTACGCTGGTAACTATAGAAATCAAAGAAGAAAAAGAGGCAGCATCTTTTTTAACTTTGGAGATATTGAAACTTCATAGGCTCCTAATAATGTACAAGATGATTTATTTATCAAAGACTTCACCAACCCAGTTGATTTAGTTCGTTTGAATCAAGTTGCTCAAGATGAAGGATTGGATTGTAATTTTCTAAAGCCGAATTGGGTCTTCCTTACTCAGAACAATCCGAGCTATTCAAGAAATCCGTTTGAGACCAGTACTAAGAAACTCCCTCAAACATCGAAGGCCCCTTCGGAAGACAGGAATCCTTCATTGAAAAAGTCTGAATCTTCTCCGGCCGAAGATATGCTTTCCAACTATTCAAAAATGGCAAACCAGACTGGTGTGAACACAGCAGCGGAAGACGAGAGGCGGCACAATTGAGGAAAGAGAAAAAAACCGGTGATCGATAAAGTCTGAGGTAGAGCTGCGAAGATCGACGAAATCTGAGGTTGAAGGCGAAGGGTCAGGGAGAAAGTTTTGGAAAAGGTTTTTGATTGCGTGGATTGGGCTTTTCTTGAGAAAGTCCTAAATGGAAAAGGATTTGATCCTCTTTGGATAACATGGATAATGGGTTGTGCTAAGAACCCAAAATTCTCAATCTTCATAAATGAAAGGCCAAGAGGTAGAATCCACGCCACTAGAGGTATCCGGCAAGGTGACCCACTATCGCCATTCCTTTTCCTACTAGTTAGTGAAATGTTGAATGCTTTTATTGCTAGACTCCATGAAAAGGGGAAGTTCAAGGGCTCCCTAGTGGGAAAAGATAAAATTCATATCTCACTCCTTCAATTTGTCGATGTTACGTTGATTTTTTGCAGATATGAAGATGAGATGCTAGAAAACCTAAGGAATACGATTGAATTGTTTGAATGGTGTTCGGGTCAAAGAGTAAATTGGGAAAAATCAGCCATTTGTGGAATTAATATAGAAGACAGCAAGGTGCACGCTACTACCTCTTTACTTAAGTGCCAAGTTAATCATTTGCCTATCATGTACCTCGGTTTACCCCTGGGGGGTTACCCAAAAAAGGTCTCCTTTTGGCAGCCGATCATTGATAAAGTCTAGAATAAACTTGATAAATAGAGGAGGTATAACTTATCTCGTGGTGGAAGAGTCACTCTTTGTAAATCCATTTTGTCTAATCTCCCCACCTACTATATGTTCACATTCTTAATGCCAGAAAAAGTGATTTCTATTATTGAACGGAAAATGAGAAGCTTCTTTTGGGAGGGGCACAATAGAGGAAAGATGAATCACTTGGTCAAATGGAAGATGGTCATAAAGGCACAGGAGGATGGAAATCTTGGCATTGGAGGCCTTAGAATTAGAAACTTAGCCTTAATGGCCAAATGGAGAAAGCACGGTGGAAAATTAAAAGCCCTCAGTGAGTTAACATCTTCGTGTGGATAATGATGTTTGGAGAGTTGAACTGCTCCTCTGTGATGCAAAAGAAGCTGCTCAACCATTGTCTATCTCCACAAATTTGCGCTCGGTGTATGGCAGATCCAGAGAACCTGCAACATCTTTTTTTTGTTTGTTTGCTGCTGTGCAAAACAATGTTGGTTGAGATTGTTCTCGATTTTTAACTTGGAATTGTTATGGTTCGATGCGGTGAATTCGTTGCTGGCCAATCTTTGGTTTGGAAGGAATCAACAGGTCTTCCATGACAACCGGATGACTTGGTTTGAGCATCTTGAGACAGCCCAGCTTAACGCCTCATTCTAGTGCACACTATCCAAACATTTTGCACATTTCTCAATTCAAGAATTGTGCTTAAACTAGCAAGCCTTCATTTCTCTAGCTTCTTAGAAGTACATTGTATCACAGTCTTAAGTAGTATTTTTGGATGTTTTATGTGCTGCTGGTAGATTAAGTTTTGTGGTTTTGTTCGTTTGTCATTAGTTTATTCTGTTGGTTGTATTTGTTTGTTCTTTAGGATGATTTGGACATGATGAGGGTGCTAAGGAGGTGTCAACCTAGTTGAGATGCTCGATTGCACCTCCTGATCCTTAGTTTTTGTTGCTCATTGTTTCCTTACTATATATTGAACTTTGTCTCATTTCATTATTTTAATGAAGAGACTGTTTCCTTTTTCATAAATAAATAAACTAGGTCGCCTTCTTCAAACTTGACTTCTCTTTTAGATTTATCTTTAGCTTCCTTATACAACAAGATGGTCTTTTCCAAGTGTTCATGGACTTCTTTATCGAGTTTTTGTATTCTGTCAACCATGTTTTCAGCTTCAATACTAATGTCCACAGAAGAAGGTAAGTTGGCAAGATCAAATGTAAGTCTTGGAGTTGTAGTGTACGCTATTTCAAAAGGGCATCTTCTTGTTGACCCTTCATGTTGTTAAAGGCAAACTCTACTTAAGCAGGGGACAAATCTCACTGTTTTGATTTTGTGCCACTTAAACAACATATAAGATTTGTCAATGTTCGGTTGGTGACTTCTGTTTGCCCATCAGTTTGAGGATGTATAGTACTAAATTTCAGCATAGTGTCAAACTTCTTCCATAGGATGCACCAAAAGTGGCTAAGGAATTTCATGTCTTGATATGACACAACAGACTTAGGCACTCCATGAAGTCGAATAATCTCTCTAAAGAAGAGATTAGCTATGTAGACTGCATCATTTGTGTTCTTGCAAGCAAGCAAATGAACCATTTTGCTAAAGCGATCCACAACTACTATTACTATATAACCCCATTGGGTTTTGGGCAGACCAAGTACAGAGCCAGCTGATAAGTCTTCCCAAATGGTTGTGGGGACAGTAGTGGTGTGTATAAGCTGGCATTTGTAGAAGTACCTTTGGCTCTGACATGTAGCACATCTTCGGACAAAATTATTGGTTTCCTTTTGGATTTGTGGCCAATAGAATCGGTTTGATACTATTTCGAATGTCTTATCTTGACCAAAGTGTCTAGCCAAGCCTCCTGAGTGTTCATCTTTAGAAGAGCTTCTCAAAGAGAAATGTGAGGAATACATAGTTGGTTTCCTCTAAATAGGAAACCATCCATAATGTGGAAGTCTTCGGCATTCAAAAAATGGGTACATTTGTACCATATGTCTTCAAAGTCTTTGTCATTCTCATATAACTCCAGGAGGTGGGAAAATGCAGTCCGTTCTATAGTTAAAGTAGTGAGAATTAGGCTCTTCCTACTTAAGACATCAACAACTTTGTTCTCTTTGCCCGATTGATGTTTTATCACAAAGTCGAAGCTTTGAATAAATGAAATCCATCATGCGTGCATCCTGCTTATGTTCTTTTGAGCTTGCAAGAATTTCAAGGAGAAGTGATCAATTAATAGGAGAAATTACTTGGAAAGGAGATAGTGCTCCCACTATTTGAGTGCTCTAACTAGAGCGTATAGCTCTTGTTGATAAGTGCTCCATGTTTGCCTTGATGTGCTTAGCTTTTCACTAAAAAATTCAATCGATTGTCCTTGTTGGGATAACACAACTCCAATACCTAAGCTGCAAGCATCAACTGCTACTTCAAATGGTAATGAAAGTCTGGTAGTTTCAATATTAGGCTGGTGCTCAGTTTTTTCTTAATATCTTCGAAGCTGTCTTGTTGTTTCAGCCCCCATAAGAAGTTTCCTTTCTTCAAGCAATCAGTGATGGGTGCTGGATGAACTTTCTATAGAATAATGCCAAGCCAAGGAAAGTTTGTACTTCTTTGATTGTTGATGGGATTGTCCTTTGAGTGATTGCTTCGATCTTCTTTGGATCAACCTTGACTTGGTTTTGGCTAATAAGCCAAGAAATGATATTTCCTTTACAAGAAGAAATAAGCACTTCTTGGAGTTGATATACAGTTCAGCTTCTTTGAGAGCTCAGAATAAGCTATAGAGGTGCTGCGAGTGATCTTCTATGTTCCGGCCATACACCAAAATATCATCAAAATATACTATGAAAAATTTGTTATGGAAATGATGAAGTACTTGATTCATGAGCCTCATAAAGGTGCTAGGAGCCTTTGATAACCAGAATGGCAATACAAACCACTCGAATAACCCTTCATTGGTCTTGAAGGCCATTTTCCACTCATCTTCTGGCCTAATCCATATTTGATATTATCCACTCTTCAAGTCCACCTTTGAAAAGATTAGGGCCCCTCCAAGTTGATCAAGTAAGTCACTTATTCGGGTATTGGAAAGCGATATCTTATTGTGATTTGATTGATGGCTCTACTATCCACACACAACCTCCAACTCCCATCCTTCTTGGTACATGGGCTCAAGCTTGGTTGAATATGTCCTTTTTTAAGTAATTCTTCTATATGTTGATGGAGGACCTCATACTCCCTAAGGATCATCCTATAGTAAGATAAGTTTGATAATGTGGCTCCCGAAATTAGGTCAATGTGGTGTTGGATGTTTCGCAGAGGGGGCACCCCTTCAGGTTCTTCCCTAAGTTGAAGGAATTCATCAAACAGGCTTTGTATTTCCAAAGGGACTTCAGCTTCTTGTGCTTCTTTGGACTTTTCAACAGTCCTAAGATATCGGCTTCCCTCTCGTTCATCAAGGTTTTGCCACCGATTGTAATAAACAAGTGGTTGTTGTCTTTCTTCTTCATTTTTACTCCCCCATCATTAACATGGGAGTAATACAATCTTCTTATCCATTCATTGGAATTCGTCTGTATTTTCACTCCTTTTGTGTAAGGCTCGAGTGTCGAATGGCCAAGGTCTCCCTAGTAGGACATGGCATATATCCATGTCTAGAACATCACACACAATTTGATATTTGTATCCACTCCCAATTGAGAGGGGAATCGTACAAATTTCATTGACTTGAACTTCTTCACCCAACCAATCTTGTATGCACTTCAGTGAGGCTCCACCTTAAGGTTCAATGCCACTACAAGCTTCTTAGACACGAAGTTCTCACTACTTCCACTATCGACGATGACACTGTATACCTTGTCGTTGATGGTGCATCTTGTCTTGACAAGACAATGCCTCTGTGGATTAGATTCTCCCTTTGGTGTGATCAAATTTTTTTTGGAGAACGCATGAGACTATCTACATCATCTGGCTCAATCATTTTGGCTTCTTCTTCACTAATTTCAATGTTCTCAGATGAGATTTCATCTTCTTCTTCCATGTAGGCTACTGTCCTACGTTGTGAGCATGCATTGGATAGGTGGCAAGCTTGGCCACACCGAAAGCATTTCCCTAAAGAAGGCCGGTTGTGGGGGTTTTGAGATTTTTCTTGTAGTCTATACCTCTGTTTTCTTCTCTTCCAAATTTTCTTAGGTTTCCTTTTCTTTTTCTCGTGTTGTAGGAGGTTGGTTTATTTGCTCGTGGTTCTTACCAATAGCTTAGGTTCTCTTATTGGTGGTTGCATCCCATGAGGCTTTTCTTGAAGTATTCTTGGAGCGCATCTCATTCAATTGTTCCACAGATTCAGCAAAAAAAATCACATCAGCAAGTAAATGAAATGGTTGAAGTTTCATCTTTTCTTTGAGATCCATTCTAAGGCCACCAATGAATCTAGCAATCAAGTGTCGTTCGTTTTCTGCCAAGTTGGTTCTCGCTCCCAGCCGATGGAACTTCTCTACATAGTTTGCCACTGTCCTCGGCCTTTGTCTACAATTTTGGTATAGATTATATAACGTTTGCTCATAATTCGGAGGTAGAAATCTCCCTTTCCGTAGTTGTTCCATCTTCTCTCGAATAGGCCTCTTCCCCTACCTATGCCAATTAACCTCCATTTTAGCTCACCACGCAGACGCCTCTCCCTTCAACTTAGAGGGCTACTAACTGCACCTTCTTGTGGTCCGGGGTGTTTACGTAATCAAAGAAGTTCTCCGTATTCTTGATCAAATCAAGAAATGTCTCAATATCACGCCTCCCATTGTAAGCCGGTAAGTCAATCTTCATTTTGTAATTGTATATTTCACCTTTGGTTTCATATCTTCCTTCTTGCACTCTTCTTGGAGCATAAAACTCTTCTTCTTGATCATCTTCACTCGACGAATCCCAATCTTGATCTTCTTGGTGCCTTGCTTGAATAATCAAATGTCTTCTTGGATTTCCTTGGATCTGCCTATGCTGATTTCTCCCTCCTCTTGGTTGTCCGCCGCTACTTCTTCCCCTTCCTTCCCATTCTAGCACGAATAGTTAAGCATTCTCCCAATTTTGAGGTGCTGTTGCCAACATCTCTACCCTTCGAGTAAGGGTTTCCATGCTTTCTTGAAGACTTATTAACGTTTCTTGAATTCTCCCCAATGGGTTCTCAACGGACAACAAGCGTCGTGTTGTAGTTCTTGGAGAAAGGGCAAGGATTCTTCCACCTCTTGTTCTTGCTCACAGTTGTCTCCACCGAATCTTCCGACCATCAATCCCCGAATCTTGGAGTGCTCTGATACCAATGTGTACAACCAAAAGACTAGTTTGAATGAAAATGATTCTCTTCCTCTAAATGAGGGGAGATGCTTTATTTATAGGTGGAATGATTACAAGCTTGTAGAATAACAAATTAACTACCCATTTTAACTCACTCACTCTTAGCTCACTTATAATTGCTCTCGGTATACACCAATTCTCCAATGTGATGCTTTTTGAGTAAGCCTCATGCACGGCTGAAGGTGACTTTTCAACTACTTTTTCGAACATATTCACGGAGAATCCTTCATCTAACATAGTTTCTTAAATTTAGATAATATCCAAATTATTTGAGAAGTCATTTGCCGTAAAGCTGATTTTGTTGGGTAGAAAGTTGCTTTGGTCAGCCAACAGATCCCTGCCTTCAAAGTGTATCAAAAACTTCCCCAAATTTAAGTCCTCAATAGACAGGGATGCTGGAATGAAGCCACATAAATTATTTTGAACTTCAATAATTCCTTGGGACGATCCAACAAACTTAAAGTTAGAGAAGAAATTTCCACCAGTCCATCCAAATGATCACCAATAGCTTCAAAAACTGAATTTTTCCAAAACGGCAAAGGCAAGTTCTTAATGGAAATCCAGCCCCCATTGCATTTTTTTTAACTGGAAACGAGCCTCTTCATTAATAAAATGAAATGAGATTAATGCTCAAAATACAAGAGAATTATACAAAGAACAAAAAGGCCTAACAATTAAAACCAAGGCTAAAACACAGCCCATACAAAAGAATAACAAGAACAAACGGTTCACATAAACCTAGACAAGACAAAACAGAACAAACAATTACAGAAAATACTCAAAACTAGATTAAATAGAAGAGATCTGATGCTTCCTTTGCGGTTTGAAACAGCAACAAAGTCAACAACCAAAATAGAACAATCAACAATCCTCTGTGAAGGATCAAGAGTAAATTTTGCTCTAGCTATATAGCATCCCCAAAGTACCAACTTCACACTACGACTTCTTTTTCAGCAACATACCCAAAATAAGCTAAGTCTTCAAACAAACAGATTCAATAATGCTTGTCAACCAGTACAGTCATCCAAAAATTAATCCACATTCTTCAACTATGGACTTCAGATGTGAAGGGATTTCAGAGTAATGCAAAGGAGAAAGACATGAAGTACCCGCCATTTTTAAATTCAAATTTTCTTCCTCGTGAAACATGGTGTTGAAATCAATTCCCAAATTATCGTATTGCAATGGTGTTTCTTGATCGAATTTATCCTCAAAGCAAACTGTTTCCTTGCTGCTTACACTAAATGGAGTCACTAGCATAAACATAACTTCTTTTTTGGCACGAAGACAAGGGGAGCAAGGGGTACCTCTCAGAAATTGAGCCTCTAAAGAAGATTTAAAAGCGGCGTACTTAAATTTCTGGGTTGAAGCTAAAGATAGGAACCGACTTCTTGGCAGGTGCTGGCAGTTGTGCATGCACACAACAGGCATCTAAAAGGTTCGGGTGATACTCTGAAACAATTGATTTAAGGTTAGATCTCCTTTTTCTTGAGAAATGTTTGGGATATGGTTTCAAAAGTCTCGAAAACTTGTGATATTTAGGAAATGTCTTTTGAAGACTTGAAGACTTGTTTTTGCCAAAAATTCTTTTACTGCCAACTTGACTTTTAGCAAGGTGAGCAACTTTCGAGAAGTGTGTCAAAGGTTTCACTGTTACAGCTGAATTTGAGCTATTATCCAAGGAAGATGGGGGAGACAAAACGCCTGAGGACATTGGACCAATATGCTACTGAGAACCTTTCGAAGGAATGCCAAAAGTCTGAGATAAAGGCTTGTTGCTAATCAAATCGGTGGACCCTGTATCAGATATTCTCTTGCCTCCACTCTTATGTCTATTTGAAATCCCTTTTTTCTGTTCACACCTGTTTGGGGATTCGAATTTACCCGAGCTGGATCTGACTTGGAAACGGAACTATCAATGTGGGGATGTTTTTTGCCGGGACCGCCAATGAAGGAAGGATGGTTTTCAGTGAAGTCTTCGACAAAGGAGGGTCCTCCAAAGCAAGGGCTGCGAATGGGTTCCTAAAAGACTCCAGCACACTCTGAGGTGAAACGAGGAAAACTCATTCTAGCTTTAGTAAGTTAATTTCAACTTCATCATCTTATGCAACCTGATTCGATGAGCTAAGTCAATTGGATTAGTAAAATTCATAACGTATAGGTCTCCATGAACAGATAAAAGGGGTGTCAATTAACTCAAAATCACTGAAGTTTAAAAAAATATTGCCCTGTTTCTCATCTTTAATCTTGATCGTTGATGACGTAAATCCACAAAGATTCTTTCTGACTTGAATTGTTGCTTCTGAACAGTTGAGGAGGTTGAGAGTTTCTATCGCTATATTTTCCAAACCTCCAAAATACACTCCAATAGCTTCAAATGTATTTCTACTCCAATAATCTAAAGGAAGATTCTTTATCGATAACCAACCCCATAGCATTTCATAACTTCTGGCAGAATATGATTCATTTTTTAGTGTTCTAGCTTGAGATGAAATTTGCCATACTCAAACCATTTACCATTCGAGAAATCCGGATCGATCTCCTTGTTAATCTTGATCCAGGCCTTATTTGCTAAATATGGATTAAATGAGATGGAAGCTTGAAAGAAGTAATCGATGCTGGATTTAATTTCACTCTAGGAATAAAACTCCATTAATTTTGTCACCATGAGGATGGAATTAAGATCCATATTTAACATATTATTTTCCTTTTTGACCGAAACAGAGGAGGAAATGGATTGTACCTTTTTTTTTTCAAGCTTTCTTTTTTTTTTTCTTTTGACAAGAGAATTTCATTGATGTATGAAATTACAAAAAGAGGGGGAAAGAAGCACCGGACCAAAGGAGTTACAAAAGACATCTCCAATTGGTCAAAAGAGAATAAAAAATATATGAATTGAATTGTTTAGACAATTTACACCAAGAGATAGCAATGTTAAGTACATGGTCAAAGAAAATGTCGAAGTGTTGGGCTTTGTCATTGAAAAAACGGTTGTTCTGTTCTAACTAAACCGACCACAAAAAGGCCCTGACGAGTTGCTTCCAAAGGAGGCCTTTTCTGCCCTTGAAAGGATGATTTTCAATAATGAGGGAGAGAAAATGAGTAACATCCACTGGAAAGACCACACACCAATTGAAATCATGAAGCACGTGGTTCCGAAAATTCTTGGAAAAAGGGCAGAATATGAAGAGGCGACTTTCAATTTCAGTGTCTTTCATACAAAGAGAACACCAGTTGGGTGAAATCGCCAGAGGGGAGACGGCACTGAAGTTTGTTATGCGTGAGGACAGCCTTATGAGCAAGTTCCCAAAGAAAAATTTTGATTTTTTTGGGATATTGGTCGGTCCATCATGTAGACTAGTGTTGTTTTCATATCTGTAAGTAATCCAAGATTTTGTTGTGAAGGTCCCAGATGACTCAAGCTTCCAAAACCATTTGTCATTGGAATGGAGGGGCTGATAAGAAGTGAGCAAATGTGGGAGAACGGCCCATTCATCAGTTTCCAAATCATTAAGATGTCTACAGAGATGGAGGTTCCACCCACCCTCTAGCGTGTTCCATAGCTCGGTGACCATGGCTTCCTTGGCAAGGGTCAGTGCAAATAAATTGGGGAAAGACTCTATTATGATTGAATTTTCTTCAAGCTTTCTGGTCTAACTTGATTGAATTTTCCAAATTATGGATGAACAACTTCTGCATAGGAACTTGGAAAGACTCTTTTTCCATTTTCCCAGCCAGTCTTCATTGTTGTCTTGAGGAATCAGCATATGAAACTTAATACTTTCCTTGAGCATTAAAAAGAAGGAATGCCATCCTTGTTTATTCCTCCCAGTTGGAATGTGAGGAAGGCCAAAAGGTATTCCACGAACCGACCTTCCTTAGATCGAAATTTGGCAAGTCGAGAGATACCACGATTGGTTCTGGTTTTTTCTGAGAAGAAGTCTGGAGTCTGGACCTTAATCATGGTGTCTAAACTTTCCACAAACCAATCCATCATCTGAGACGAAATCGAAACAATTTGACTTCTTTCCCAATCTTTATCGAAAATCCTGAGTCTTCGAACCAAACACAAAAGTGTTGATTGTTAATATTGCAGCTTTTGATTTCCATGGTTGATAACACGAACTTGATAAATATGAGAAGAGACAATGATGTTGTTGAAGTGTATGGTTGCTGATCAGGATAGAGGGAGAGTCGCTGGAGCTATAATTGGAAGAGGAGAAGGTGTGGAGAGAGGAGAGAGGAGAGAGGGGAGAGCATACTTACCTATGGCCCATTCTGCAGCTTTTTGGGATGATTTCCTTTTCCTAATGGACTTTTTAAAAGACCTGGGACATTTAGACAAGGATGGAGCTGTCTTGAGTTTGGGGTTTTGGATTTCCCTTTCCACGACTACTTGTCCAAGACTTATTCCTCGTCTGCAAGCCCACCACACAAACCAGCAACTTTGATTTTTCTAAGGAAAGGGGGGACATCTAGAACCATCACCCATTCACCGTAAATTTTTTCTCGTGTCCCTCTGTCAACAATTATAGATTCTGACTATTAACCACATAAGCAGTCTGAGACCCCTGTTTTCCTTCACTAACAACCACTTTAACCTCCTTACTACTTCCACACAAGCCTACTGCCAAATTATCACAAAAAGGCCTAGAAACGAAATCAACTCTGCTTTCTTTGCCAACAAATATTTTACATTAAACCATCCCACCCTACTGTTGAACTTCTCCACAATGACTGTCAAAGAACATTCAAAGGAAAACCCAAACTCTTGATCAATCGGGGATTTAATCAATGGAAACATATGGAGGACCTTCGATTTCCCTTGCCACCTTGCCACTTGTGCAAAGGATGTTTTTATGTCCAAATGATTCAAAGAGTTTCCTTGAGTCGGAACAAAGCTTGACAGTTTAGGTAAAAGCTCAAAAAACGCTTTCAACAAACATGCCAACCCCTCCTCCCTTACCCACTAGGATAAACATCTAGATTCGCTTCCCTCTCAATGTTTTCATAGTAACCAAACTAAGCCTTTCTTTGGCATTTGCTAGAACTTTGAAAAAAAAATAACCAAGGTCTCCAATATTCTTCTCCTCCAAACAAAAACCGATCGAATTTTCCAACTTAGAGGTCGAGACCAAGCAATCCTAAAGCCAAGCCAGTGTGCCTAACTCTATCCCAAATATTACCCTATGTAAACCCCCATTCTTTCTTTCTTTTTTCTTTTTTTTTAATAAATGACATAAAGTTTCATTGAAAAGATGAAAAAAGAGACTATTGCTCCAAGGATATAAACTCCAAAAGGAATAAAATGCAAAAAGCAGAAAAATATAAAGACTCTACAAACCGTAACAAATGACATACTTAAAAGCTTAACAAATAACTAATACATTAAATCAAACAAGGGTATGAACGTTGAACCCCCATTCTCTTCAAAAACAACCTTCCTTGCTCCTGTTCTACTAATAGAAAAAGGCTTTTGATCGGTATGCACCTTTTTCATCTCCCCCTTAACATGAATGGAATAAATAATGAACTCAACTATGTATAGGCCACAAGAGCTAAATTTGAATATTTCTCTATGAAACACTTCAATGTGCTTAAAACACCAGGTGAAGTACATGCAAGTAGATAATTATGAAAATTGCATATCCAAGAAAAGTAATGGAATACAAGCACATACGTGTTCTTGTAGAAATCAGTAAGGTGACAAGTTTTTAATCCTCTATCTTACCATCATGGTCGAACACAACCTGTACAACATTGAGAATATATACATGAATCTTGCTAATCCATCCATAGTTAAGAGAATAATTATGAGAGGCACAAGCTAAACACCAAACCACATAAAGGCCTGGTTAATGATTAGTTATGCTCAGAAATAGAAGATGAGTGCTTAAAGATGGATGAAGGATTCTACATACACTTGCCTGCCTAATTATCAACGAAACAAATGAATCATCACTCACTTATTAGTCTAACTAACATATTATAGGGATATACCCTTTTGATCCCTATTGTTAGAGTTTAATATCCAGTTTTCTCTAGGTTTCAAAATCTTACGGTTTTGCCATTTAGGTTTCAATAACGCTCCATTTTGGAACCTGATGTTGATTGTTTGTTAGTTTCCTTGATAAAAAGATGCCATGGCTTTTGTATGTATTTTCTTACAATAATCAGCTATTTTATAATTTAATTTTGTTGATGCGACCAAAAATTATTTACAAATATTCTCTTCAATCCCTGTCACCTCCCTTATTTCTCCCTCCCCACCAACCATGCCCATCCTCTCTCATTTTTAGCCCAAAAAAGGGCTAGATAATTTGAAGTAAAAACCAAAAGGAAGGACTAATGAAACCCAAAGTTTTTTAAAACTATGAAACAAATGAACACCAAACTCAAAAGTCAAATCTCAAAGACCAAATAAATTTTGGTAAATGTTTGCAATAACATAATTAAAGAGGGTGTTTGAGGGAAAAAGAACGCTACCGCCACATGAGAAGGCATAAACTCCAGAACATCAACAATCTGCAAGAGAATAAATAATAACGACAAAGCACATTAACCACTAAACTAAACAGAAAACTTTAACTTTTACTTGCAGAAAAATCACAGATGCTGATGTAGGCCTTCTGCTCTTGGTTTATTCTTGGGCTTCTTGTTCTTTCTTAAGGTGTTTCTTGTAAATCTCTGAGTTATTTCTTGTTTAAGTTGGTCATTTCTCTATTTCTTCTCTTGTATTTTTTCTGCTTTGTTCCTGTTTTGTTTTAGTTAGTAATTTCAGTTAGTTGGTTGTTGCCAGAGAGCCTTGTTCTATTCCCCTAGGTTGCTGCCTCCGCCTATATATATGACTGTGAGTTGTTTTTTTAATAAGAAATGAACCACTTCATTAAGATAATGAAAGATGTTACAAGAGATTGAGAGGAAACAAACGCAAGAAAATAAAAGAAAGGATCAGCAAATGCACCAGGACATCTCAACTAGGTTGACACCTCCGTAGCACTCTAATCATATCCGAAGTAAAGCAAAAATTATAATAACGGAATAAAAAGCTGACTAATCCGTGCCTGTTGCAAAGGCTTACACCAAAATGAAAGTTGAAAATTAAGCCGAAGCCAAAAACTAAAGAGCTAAAAGATCAAGAAAGGGGAAAAATGAAGGCGTTCCAATTGAGACTGATGTCTTGAATGGAGAAATCTTTAAAATCTTTGGAGAGAGAGCACCAGGAAAAGGCATTGATCCGAGCGGTATCAAATTTAATGGAGCAAAGAGATGCTTTGTCATGAAACACTCTTTGATTCCTTTCAAACCATAATTCTGATAACAAAGCTTTGACTGCATTGACCCAAATTAACCTTGGCTTCTTCTTCAATTTAGGGCCAATCAGAAGTTGAAACACGTTTGCCTTGAAATGTTTATCAAAAACCCAGCTGGTTTTGAAGCAATTGAGTAAACGTAGCCAACAGTTTTCTGCAAAAACACACTGGAAGAACAGATGTAAAAGAGTTTCTGAATTTGCCAAACAAAGAGAGCAAACCTGTGGAGAAATATAATGGTTAGGAAGCTTCCTTTGTACAATATCTGCACTATTAAGCAAATCATTCAGCATAATCCAAGTCAGAATGTTTATCCTTCTAGGGCTCTTTGATTTCCACAAAGTCGATTCTAGTTGAGTTCCAATTGGGGAGGAGAGGGATAGATGTATGACAAGGGATTTAGCTGAAAAAAACCCACTTGGTTCTAAGATCCACCTTCTTTTGTCTGGAAGCAAATTAAGTTTAGAGTAGGAAAGCTTTTCAGTAAGGAGTCGGAAGTTTTCTGACTCTTCTTCCTTTAGAAGTCTTCAAAATTGGAAAGACTAAGATTCTAGTGCCTCATCCCAAAAATCATGTACTGCACCATCGGGCTTGGTAGAGATGATGTAAAGACTAGGAAAGGAGGCTCTTAGGGGAACAATGTCCAGCCAAGGGTCAAGCCAGAGCGCAACCCTTTTACCGTTACCTACTTTAAAAGCAACCAAAGATTCTACTTTTAGCCAAATTCTTGAGATGTTGACCCATGGACTTCTAAGGCTGCTGGTAGCTTTGCCATTAGTGTGCCAACCGAACATACTTCTTCCATAAATGCTTGTAATTACTTTCCTCCAAAGGGAATTCTCCTCATTGATGAACCTCCACCCCCATTTAGCCAGTAGGCTTTGATTTTTAAATTTCAAACCTCCAATGCCGAGACCACCATCTTCTTGTGAACAAGAAACAAGGTCCCATTTTACCAAATGGTTTAATTTACTTCCAGAATACCCTTCCCAGAAAAAGTTTCTCATAAGTCTTTCTATAATCCGAACCACCTTTTCTAGCATCATGAAAAGTGACATATAGTATATAGGGATGTGAGAAAGTACTGACTTACAAAGGGTGGAGCGTCCTCCTCTAGAGAGATTGTATCTCTTCCATTTATCCAATTTGCTTTGAATTTTATCAATCACTGGTTGCCAAAAAGCCAATTGTTTGGGGTAGCCACCTAATGGAAGGCCGAGGTACATGAATGGGAGCTTGACAGCCTTGCAATTCAGTTTGGCAGCTTCTGATTGTAGCTTGTTATAATCAATATTGATACCACTTAAAGCTGATTTGTCCCAATTAATCTTCAGCCTTGAGCACCACTCAAAAAGTTCAATTGTTTTCTTTAGGTTTTCAAGCGTTTCCTCATCATCTTTGCAGAAAATTAACGTATCATCGGAAAATTGCAATAAGGAGACGTGAATTCTATATTTGCTCACTAGAAAGCCTTCAAACTTGCCTTTCTCATGAAGCCTGGACAATAATGCACATAAAACTTCACTGACTAAAAGAAAAAGAAAGGGCGAAAGAGGGTCGCATTGCCTTATTCCTCTTGTAGCATGGATTCTACCTCGTGGTCTGCCATTTATAAAAATTGAGAATTTTGTGTTAGATACACAGCCCATCATCCCCATTATCCATCTTGAATCAAAGTTCTTTTCAACAAGAATCTTTTCAAGAAACTCCCAATCAACACGATCAAAAGCTTTTTCTAGGTCAAGTTTTAAGATCCACCCTTTTTTCTTCTTAAAATGATAATCTTCAACCGCTTCGTTGGCTATGAGGATTGGATCTAAGATTTGCCTTCCTTCAATGAAGGCACTTTGTGAAGCATCTATTATACTTGGCATTACCTTTTTAAGCCTCTCCGCTAGTACTTTAGCTACTACTTTATAAGTCAAAGTAGTTAAACTTATTGGTCTGAAATCACATGCCCGGACAGCATCCTTTTCTTTTGAATTAGGCTGATGAAGTTTTCCTTTATACATGAATTCAGCTTCCCATTACCATAGAAATCTTCGAAGAGTTCTAGGAATTTATCTTTAAATTGAGGAGGAACTCGACTGTAAAACCATCTGGATCGGGGGCCTTGTTTTTGCCCAAAGAGTTTAAGGCAAGTGTGATTTCAGCTGTGGAGAATCTAGCTGTCAGCATTAAATTCTCTGAACTAGACTTTAGACCATTGGAAGTTGATAGGAATGGTTCTTTGGCTGGGAGATTTGGTGTACAAAGAGGAGTAGAAGTCTAGAATTAGGTCTTCAATCTCCTTGAAGGAGTGAGTTGCTACATCTTGGTCATTTAAAAGTTCGGAGATTAGATTCCTTCTTCTCTTTGCATCCAAGAATCTACGGAAGAATTTGGTGTTTTCATCACCTAGGCTTAGCCAGTTAAGCTTGCTCTTTTGCCTTAGGTTCCTTTCATCAATTCTGTAGAGGGAAAATAACTCAGCTATCAAAGAGATCCTCATGCTCCTTTCTATTTCCGGTAAACCATGGGCTTCTGCTTGCTAGTCATGCTTGTCTATTTCTTTAAGTAACACTTCCTCCCTTGATTTCCTTGCGGTCTCAAAATCTGAATGTCGGGTTTTAAGAGCAGATTTGACTTTCCTTAACTTGGTGGAGATCACAAAACCGGCCTAACCATGCTGAACTCCCAAGCTCAATGTGTCTTTAATAATTCTACAGCTGTCTTTGATAGATAACCAGCTATTACAAAATCTGAAAGGGGATGGTCCCCATTCAAATGATCCTGCTTCAAGAAGTATGGGGAAATGATCTGAACATAACCGTGTCATTCTTACTACTCTGGTGTTTGCAAAGGTATCATCCCAGCTATTAGAGATCAAGAATCTGTCAAAAAGTGAACAAGATGCTGTAGGACCTTCTCTTGACCATGTGAATTGGCCATTACTGACGGGGATTTCCATTAGTTTAGCTGAATCAATGAATTTGTTGAACTTTTTCATCCTTTTTGTTGGTCTCCCTGTTGGAAACCTTTCTTGAATCCTTCTTGTGATGTTGAAATCACCTCCTATACACCAAGATTCATAGCAGTAACCGGATAGTGAATGTAATTCTGGCCAGTGACTGTGAGACTCCACACCTGAACATCCTTCCTCCTCTACCTAAAATTAAAATTCTCAAGCAAAGAAAGGAGAAAAGCCACCTCCGTCGTTTCTCTATTAGACAAAGACCGACGGAGCCCAAAGGAGAAAGAGATCGAACTCCCTGACCAAAACAAGAAATCCGACACCTGAAAATTTTTTAACAAGGACAAATGATATAACTGAGGAAATGCAAAGGAGAGTGGTCTATCCTGCACTCAAAGATCTTCCCAAAAGTACGTTTCCTTGCCATCCCCACAATACAAAAGACAAGGTGAGAAAAAGATGGGAGATGAAAAGAAATAACTCCCCAAGGGTTTCGGTGTGCCTTCTACCCTATTCGCCACTCACTCATAAGGATGGGGACCCTTACTCACAATAATTTTCCGCCATAAGGATTCAAGATCAAGGGCAATCACCAAAGCCATTTAGCCAAGTTTTGTTGTGAAGCCTTAAATTACCTCTTTCTAAACCCCACTAATTCATAGGCTTCCCTACTGCATCCCAACCAACCAAATGTGAACCTTTACCTTCCTCCACCCCTTCCCAGAGAAAGCCTCTCATAAGCTTCTCGATGCTCTTACACACCGAAACATGTGCACTAAAACGGGAGAAGTAGTAGATAGGAATTCCACTCAACACTAATCTAATGAAAGTCAATCTCCCAGCTTTCGAAAAGAAACTTTGCTTCCAAGAAGCCAATCTCTTCATAACCTTCTCCAAGGGAGGATCCCAAAACGAAATAGAACTCGGATTACCACCAAGGGGAATGTTATTGTGATATCAAAATACTAAACAATCTCTTTCATTCTATACATAAGAGTCTAATATATATATATATATATAGGCATACATGAAAGCCCTAGACTATAGTGAAAAGACAATAAAGGACAAGAAACTAATAAACTCCTCTATTTACATATATACTCTAACACTCCCCCTCAAGCTGGTGCATAAATGTTGATCATGCCCAGCTTGTTACAAAGGTGGTCAATTCGGACTCCATTTAAGGCCTTGGTGAAAATATCTCCTAATTGATCTCCAGTCTTCACATATCCAGTAGACACCAAACCTTCTTGTATTTTCTCACAAACGAAATGACATCAATTTCAATATGTTTAGGTCGCTCATGATATATTGAGTTAGAAGCAATATGAAGAGCAACTTGATTGTCACACCACAACTTAGCTGGAACGTTGATATTGAAGCCTAACTCAAATAAGAGTTGATGTATCCATATTATTTCACATATTGATTGTGCCATAGCTCTGTATTCTGATTCAATACTTGATTGCGAGACTACGTTCTATTTCTTACTGTTCCATGAAACCAAATTGCCTCTTACAAAACACAATAGCCAGAAGTTGATCTTTTGTCTTCTTTTGATCTTGCCCAGGAAACACTCAATCTTCATATGACCATGTCTTTATATATGATTCCATGTTCAGGTGCAGCCTTCAAATAACATAGAATCTGTTGTACTGCAGCTCAATGATCCATTGTGGGTGAAGTCATAAACTGACTCACAATCCTTACTGGATAAGCTATGTCTGGTCGTGTTACTGTAAGATAATTCAACTTTCTAACCAATCTTCGATATCTCTTAGGATCTTCAAATGGTTATCCATCTTTTGTAAATTGACGATTAGGCATCATTGGAGTACTACATGGCTTGGCACCCAATTTTCCAGTCTCACATGGCAAATCAAGCACATATTTTTTGTGTAA
This sequence comes from Benincasa hispida, assembly GCF_009727055.1. NCBI lineage: Eukaryota > Viridiplantae > Streptophyta > Magnoliopsida > Cucurbitales > Cucurbitaceae > Benincasa > Benincasa hispida. The sequence continues at coordinate 3,075,183 of NC_052357.1, forward strand.
CATAAAGATACCTTTCTTGCTTCTCATGACTTTAATACCCAAAAAGTATTTCAAAATTCCAAGTCTTTAGTATGAAACTAACCTTGGAGAAAAGTTTTAAGAGATAACATACCTAATGTATCACTCCCAGTAATGAGGATTTTTGATATCCTCATTATTGGGAGTGATACATTAGGTATGTTATCTCTTAAAACTTTTCTCCAAGGTTAGTTTCATACTAAAGACTTGGGAATGAAACTAACCTTGGAGAAATGAGGATATCATCAACATATACGAAAAGTAGAATAATATCACCCTTAGATCATCGATAGAAGCTAGAATGATCTAACTTGCTTTTCTTCATTCCAAATTGCTCAAGTGCCTGACTAAATTTTCCAAACCATGCTCGTGGACTTTGTTTCAACCCATACAACGATTTGCAACGGCGACACACTTTATCCTTTATAAAGTCGTGTATTTAATTTATTATCTTTTATATATTTATTTGTATCTTTATTTAGGTGTATCTAGTTAGTTGAGATAAGTTGTTATTTGTTTAGATTTTTTTTCCTAGTTTCTAGCTAACCCTAGTTTAGCCTAATTGTATCTTTAGAAATCCTTATAACTTTTTGAAGTAAATGAAAAATTATTATTCTACTCAAAATTACATGGTATCAGAGTGGGAGAAAAAAATCTCTAAAAGATACATTTGACGTTAGAATTTCCATCCACCCAAATGACCCATCAAAAGATCTCTTTCTCCAGGCTTGATTTCTTTCCTCTTCATCAGCATGAATTCTTTTTCTTCCCAAGCGTGACATTTATGCTTTCCTCTTCATCAGCATGAATTATTTTTTTCTTCCCAAGTGTGACATTTATACCCATCAAAAGAGAGACTCACGAAAAAAATACCCAGAAATTTCAAAAAAAAAAACCATCAGTCTGCATAAAATTTAATTGAGTGCAACAGATTTTTTTTTTTAAAGGAAACGATTCATTGTATTAATAAATAGAGAGGAGCGAAAGCTCTACGTACAAGAGAGTTATACAAAGAGCAAAGCGAGAATACAAGTGCTTGTAAAAGGATCAGGAGATGCACTCGGACGTCTCAACTAGGTTGACACTCTCTTAGCACCCTCATCATCTCCAATTCTATCCCATAACTGGGAGATAAAAGAACAAGATTACAAAAAGAGGAAAAAGCCTAAAGAGACAACAAAAGTGAAAAACTAAGGATAAAGCCAAAACAGTGGCCTGAAAATAATGGAAATATATAAAAAGTTCAATAAGTGTTGCTGAATTCTGGAAATCTGGAGAAGTTTAGTGTTGTCTGATAGGAGGGGTTGAGATAAAGACCTCCCAATTGAGGTTGAAGTCTGAAAGGTTGTAGGCACGGAAAGGGTCGGAAAGGAGGCACCAGGAGGAGGCTTGACGACGAGCGGCTTCAAGGTGGTCTTGGCAACTAGTGGCTTTGTTATGGAAAATTCTTTGATTTCTTTCAAACCAAAGGTCTTCCAATAAGGCTTTTACAGCATTACACCATAACAAACGGATGGATTTGTGGGAGATGGAGCCGGCAAGGAGCTGAAACACGTTACTTTTGAAATCATTGCACAAGGTCCATGGAAGATTGAAAAAACACAGCAGCTTATTCCAGTACCAATTTGAGTAAGAGCATGTAAAGAAAAGGTGAAGGGAGCCTCACTATGATGTAGGCAGAGTGGGCAAACTGTGGGGGAAAGGGAGGATGCTGGTTGCTTTTTCTGAAGGACTTCAGCTACATTCAACTGACCAAAAAGCATAATCCAAATGAGGATGTTGACTCTTCTTGGGCTTTTTGTTTTCCAAATAGCCGAGAAGATGGGCTTTTCCAAAGGGGAGAATGGTGTTAGGTGGCTTTTGAGGGATTTAACGGTGTATTGGTCATTGGTTGAGATGGACCACACTCTTTTATTAAAAGAGAGAGAAGGACTTCTACTTACAATTTTTCTCAACAAGTCTTGGAAGGCCAACACTTCTTCATCTTTAAGCGATCTTCGGAAAGTAATGGACCACGAAACTATGTTATTGTCCCAATGATCGGCAACTGAGCCATTGGGGAGCATGGTGATTCTGAATAAGCTAGGAAAAAGGATGCTGAAGGGGGAATGTCCTTCCCAAGTGCCTAACCAGAAAGCAATACAACTGCCATTACCAAGCTTGAAAGTGGCCAAGGATTCTACCTTCAGCCATGTCTTTGAGATGCTGACCCATGGACTTTTCAGACTTCTACCTCCTTTCCCTGTCGTATGCCAATCAAAAGCATCCATACCATGAATGCTTCTAACAACTTTGCCCCAAAGAGAGTTTTCCTCATTGAAAAATCTCCACCTCCATTTAGCAAGGAGTGCAATGTTCATAGCTTTGAGCCCCCCAAGACCTAGACCACCATCTGCTAAATGTTTTTGAACCAATTCCCATTTGACCAAGTGATTCTGCTTGCTGCCCTTATTGCCTTCCCAAAAGAAACTTCGTATTAACCTTTCCAATTTAGTTGCTACCCCTTCGGGCATAAGGAAGATAGCCAAATAGTGGGTTGGGAGGTTTGAAAGGACTGAGGTACAAAGAGTGGCTCTTCCACCCCTAGATAGATTGAATCTTCTCCATTTGTCGAGTTTACCTTGTACTTTATCTAGGACCGGCTGCCAAAAGGAGGCTCTTTTTGGGTAACCCCCTAAAGGCAACCCTAGATAATGGAAGGGGAGATGGTCAGCCAAAACATTTAAAGAAGCTGCTGTAGTATAAGAGCTCACTATCATCCACATTAATGCCATAGAGTGCTGATTAATCCCAATTTACCTTCTGCCCTGAACACCATTCAAATAGCTCCACTATATGCTTAAGTTTTGACAGCATAGTGCTGTCATGTTTGCAAAACAATAAGGTATCATACGCAATTGGAGTATGGAGACTTGGACTTTTTCTTTGCCTACTAAAAACCCTTCAATGATGCCAGATTGGTTGAGTTTGGAGATTAATGCACTCGAAACTTCGCTGACTAGAAGATAAAGAAAAGGGAGAGAGGATCACCTTGTCTAAGCCCTCTTGAAGCGGCCACTCTTCCCCTTGGTCTCCTGTTAATGAAGACCGAGTAAAGTGGGTTTTTGACACATCCCAAGATCCATTTTATCCATTTCTGATTGAAGTTCTTGGCCCAAAGCACTTTTTCTAGAAAATCTCAATCAACTCGGTCAAAAGCTTTCTCCATATCAAGTTTAAGTATCCAACCTTCTTCGTTTTTGCTCTATACTCTCTCCACTGCTTCATTGGCTATAAGTAGGGATCCAAATTTGTCTTCCTTCTATGAAAGCACATTAGGATGGAGCAATGATGTCAAACATAACCCTTTTTAGTCTTTTAGCTAACACCTTAACAATGACTTTGTAGATTAATGAGGTTAACTAATGGGTCTATAATCACTTACCTTGATTGCTACTTTCTTCTTTTGAATTAAGCAAATGAAATTCTCTCTTATACACGCATTGCTCTTGCCTTCTTGTAAAAGTCATTAAAGGTATCTTGGAAGCTTGTCTTGAGAATAGGCAAAACTTAGCAAAAATTCAGTGGTGAAGCCATCGGGGCCTGGGGCTTTGCTTTTGCCAAGGGTTTTATAGCTGAGAGGATTTTTGTGGCTGAAAAATTATTTTGCAGGAGAAGATCTGATTCGACGTTCACACAAGGCCAATCTAGATTTAAAGGGAGGTGCCTCTGCCCTGGAGATTTTAGGTAAAGGTTGCTGTAAAAGTTGAGTATTAGGTTTTCAATTTCTGCACTCGACTTTGTTGGGATCCCTTGTTCATCAACTAACTCATTTATAAAATTTCTCCTCTTTTTTGCTGCTAAGAATCTGTGAAAAAAGCTTGTGTTCTCATCTCCCTGCTTAAGCCAGTTTAGTTTACTCTTCTACAATAGATTAATTTCTTCCAACCTATATAAGGCCATTAGTTCTAATTTTGAAGAAGACCAAGCTGCATAATCAGTGCTGGACAGTGGGGAATTCTCAGCAAGTGTACCTCATTTTTCTATTTCTACTAGCAACCTCTCCTCTTTCTGTTTTAACTCTTCCTTATTGCTGAGATGCCACTATTTTACTGCTGTTTTCACATCTTTCAATTTCTGATTTAATACAAAACCAACAGAATTTGAAACTCACGATCTCTTAGTATGAATATATCGCTTGAGGAAAAAAATCAATAAATTCCCACCGATAATATTACCACATTCGATCTAGCCCAAACCACAAAAAAAAAAAATCCCCGATCTCAACACCTCAAGGCAAATGGCAAAAGACCTTACAATTCACTCATCAATGCATATCCTGTGCATCGATTGAAAGTCAAGTTAGCCATTGACGGCAGGGGAAAATTGGGTTCTTAACTGGCGAATCTTGTGCTCCGAATACTGATGATGCTGCATACAAATCGTGGAGGTCCAAAAACTCCTTGGTAACACTTCGTTGCTTAATTCTGTGGATCCCTCATTGGTAAAGCTCACATGTTTATGAAGACAGCAAAGAAAGTATGGGATTTCGTTCGAGAGACCTACTCTGACCTTGAGAATGCTTCGCAAATTTTTTAATTAAAAATTAAGTTATGGCAATCAAACGAGGAGAACGTGATGTCACAACCTATTACAATGAGACGGTTGTGTTGTGGCATGAACTAGACCAATGCAGGGAGGATGTGTGGGAGAATATAGCGGATTTCATTCGTTATCAGAAGCGTGAAGAGAATAACGTGTGTTCATGTTCTTTGCAGGTGTTAATCAGAGTCTTGATGAAGTAAATGGTCGTGTTCTTGGGCATCGATCCTTGCCATCAATTCGAGAAGTCTTTTTTGAAGTCCATCTAGAGGAAAGTCACCGCAAGATTATGCACATTGTTGAAAATAGGAGAGTTTAGCCCTAAGGGCATTTCAGTAATTTATCCTTGCCCTAGGGGTTCCTACTAGTCTATTTATATGAGTAGCCTCTCTTGTATTTAGTATTATCGAATTAATAAAAAGTGTTCCGTATCGTGGTTTTTTCTCCCTGTTCTAGGATTTTCCACGTAAACAAGTGTGTGCTACTTTCTTCCTTTCTTCTTTTACTTTCATCATGGTATCAGAGCGTGAAGATGAAACCCTAGCCACCACTGAGGAAAACCAATCACGAGAGTCACAATCGCCGTCACCCGACAACAATGGCGCCACAACCATTGATATAGTTGTTGCTGTACATTTCGCGGTGGAATGGTATTTTCAAATGATTTTCCCTCATCTCCTTAAGCTAGCCGACCCTACTGAAGCCCAGCCAGCCGGATGTTCGATCGGGCCAACCAGCAGCCAGCCGACCGCGTCGGATCTCCACGTCGCGATCCAGCAGATTGAATCGACTGGGTTTCGCACTGCAACCCAACTGATCCCATCGGCGTAGCCCATCCGATTCAAGCTCTCGACCAATACCCTCTCTCATGGAAGTTTGTTCTGAGGTTCGTCTTGAGGAAGACAAATCCAGTGCCATAAATAATCTTTTGATCTCTCCAACAGATTTTGCTACGTTTAACGTTAAGTCATCCGGACCCGATAATGACAACCAGAACAGTAAGCCTCCTCCAGTGTGTGAATACTGCAAGAAGCCTTGGCATACCAAAGATCAATGTTGGAAGTTGCATGGTAGACCACCAAATGGTAGACAGCATCAGTCACATGATAAGTCAAGTTCTAGACGAGCTCTTGTAAGTGAGTCAACAAATGGTGGTTCTCAGCTCCAAACTCAGGTGAATAATCAGAATGATTCTAGTGTTGTTGGTGTCAATGCCATTGCCAAGTCAGGTACGATTCAATCTTTTGGTCTTATTAGTGTAAATGGTAACAAGCCGTGGATTCTAGATTTGGGAGCTATGGATCACTTAACCGGCTCATCTGACCAATTTATTTCATATTGTCCAAGTGCTAGTAATTAAAGAATCAGAATTGCAGATGGGTCCTTTGCTCCTATTGCAGGGAAGGGGTATATCTCCCCAATTGAGGGTTTAACTTTACATGTCGTGTTACATGTTCCAAAAAATTTTTATAACTTATTGTTTATTGGTAAGATTATGAGAGATTTGGGTTGTCAAGTCGTTTTCTCACCTAATATTGTTTTATTTCAAGACCTGAGCTCGGGGATGACGATTGGTACTGCCCGGCATGATAGAGGGCTCTATTTCCTTAATGCAGATTTTCTAGGAATTATGACAGGACTAGTTTGATTTCTTCTTGTTATTCTACTTCTGAAAAAGTCTACATGTTCAGGCATTTTCGCCTTGGGCATCCCAGTTTTCAATATATGAAATATTTATTTACTCATTTGTTTCATAATGTTGATGTCCCTTCTTTGACTTGTGATGTGTGTATTCGGGCTAAACAACATCGTGTCTCGTTTTACTCTCAGCCTTACAAGTCGTCCAAACCTTTCACTCTTATCCATAGTGATGTTTGGGGTCCTTCACCCATCACCACCTCTACTAGCAAACGCTGGTTCGTGACCTTTATTGATGATCACACTCGGCTTACCTAAGCCTTCCTCCTTACTGATAAGTTAGAGGTATCATCAGTGTTTCAACAGTTTTATACCACTGTGGAAACCCAGTTCAACACGAAAATTGTCACCCTTCGGAGTGATCATGGGTGTGAGTTCTTCAACAATCCTTTTCGGGAATTTTTAGCATCTAAGGGAATTGTTCATCAAAGTTCCTATGCATACACTCCTCAACAAAATGTGGTGGCTGAACAAAAAAATCGCCACCTAGTTGAAGTTGCCCGTTCCCTCATGTTGTCTACCTCTCTTCCGTCCTACTTATGAGGGGATGTTGTCCTAACTGCAGCCCATCTGATTAATCTCATGTCTTCCCGTGTCCTAAAATTTCACACTCCTCTTGAATGTTTCAAAGAGTCGTACCAAACCACCCGCCTTATTCCTGATGTCCCTCTCGGGTGTTCGAGTGTGTTGTCTTTGTCCACAACCATGGTCCTAATCGATCAAAATTTACCCCATGCTCAAAAATGTGTTTTTGTTGGGTATCCCCTCCATCAACGTGGGTATAAATGTTACCACCCATCTTCACGAAATTATTTCGTTTCGATGGATGTTACTTTTCTCGAGGATCAGCCCTTCTTTCCCATTAGTCATCTTCAGGGGAGAGTTCTAATGAAGAGACTAATTGGTCTACATCACCAATTTCATTAGATTTACCACCTGAACCTGAGACTGTCCTCCCTACCAAACAAGTCTCATGGATAACATACTATAGGAAGAATCTCAAGAAGGAAATAGTGACACCTGTTGCTTCTTCGACTCCGGTCCATAAGTCAGACCTAGCATCAGCTCCAAGTACTTGTATCCCTACCTCTAATGATATTGATGTTTGTTCTGAGAATGATATGTGTATTGTGGGTGAGAATGAAGAAATCTTTGACAGTACCGACATTGTACCAAGGACATCTTGTGCGATGGAGATGCAGTTGGAAATAACAGTTTTGAGGAAACAACTCCAGAAAGTGATACGATAACAAGGAAGGATGAATGTGTGAAAGATTCCTTAGAAGATGAAACTCTTAAGCGGAATACTGAATGTGATGAAGGGTCAGATGAGATAAAAAGTCATGATGCCTCCCTCGATCTTCCCATTTCCTTGAGGAAAGGTGCTAGATCTTACACGAAGTACCTTATGCACAGTTACTTGTCTGACAATAATTTGTCCCCTGAGTTCAAGGCTTTGACTACGCGCCTGGATACAGTAACGATACCAAGCAGTATACATGTGGCAATGGAGATTCCTGAATAGAACACTGCGGTTATGGAGGAAATGGGAACCCTTGAGAAAAACAACACTTGGGACCGGGTCCCGCTTCCTAAAGGACTCAAGACAGTTGAATGCAAGTGGGTGTTCACCATAAAGTACAAGTCTGATGGAACGATTGATAGGTACAAAGCTAGGATGGTTGCCAAAGGCTTTACTCAGACCTTCGAAATAGACTACTCAGAGACTCTCTCCAGTGGCAAAGCTAAATACCGTCCAAGTCCTTTTGTCAGTGGTTATGAACAAAGACTGGCCTCTCCATCAACTTGATGCGAAAAATGCTTTTCTTAATGGTGAGTTAGAAGAATAAGTTTACATGAGTCCTCCCCAGGTTTCGAGAGTCAATTTAATCATCGAGTCTGTAGACTAAGAAAGTCCCTGTATGGATTGAAACAATCTCCCAGAGCTTGGTTCGACAGATTCACTACCTTCGTGAAGTCCCAAGGGTACAATCAAGGGCACTCAAATCACACTCTGTTTACAAAAAGGTCATTATCAGGGAAGATTGCGGTTCTCATTGTTTATGTGGATGACATTGTTCTAACTAGTGATGATGCCACAGAAATTATCAAGCTCAAAAAGAAAATTGAGGTATTTTCTCATAATGAAAGTAGCTCGGTCAAAAAAGGAAATTTTAGTTTCTCAACGGAAATACACGCTTGACTTATTTAAAGAGACAGGTATGACTGGATGTAAGTCTGTTGATACTCCTGTGGAATTCAATGCTAAACTTAGTGATTTGGATAACAGAGTTCCGGTCAATAAAGAAAAATATCAACGTCTTGTTGGGAAATTAATTTACCTATCCCATACAAGACCAGACATATCTTACGTAGTCAGTGTAGTTAGTCAATTTATGCAAGCACCAGTAAACCCTTTAAATAGACCCAAAGGAGAAGGGTTTTGTCACACCTATTCTAAAATTAAAACTGAATTAAAAAGAGAATACAATCTGTCATTTTACAAGAAATACCCAAAATACCCTTGATATCCCTACATCAAGAAGATAAATTATTGTCTATTGCTTCTCGTCTGAATTGTAAAGTTGAGCATTTGCCAATTATGTATCTTGGTCTACCATTGGGGGGCTATCCCAAAAAGGTCTCCTTCTGGCAACTGATTATTGATAAAATTCATGGAAAATTAGACAAATGGAAGAGATACAATATATCACGTGGGGGAAGAGCCACTTTATGCAAGTCAGTACACTCTCACCTCCCTACTTATTATATGTCATCTTTCTTAATACCTGCAAACGTGATCTCACTTTTGGAACGCATTATAAGGAACTTTTTCTCAGAAGCGCAAAAAGGGAGTAAAATGAACCATTTGGTAAAATGGGACTTAGTCTCTCGATCTCAAGAAGATGGGGGTCTCGGCTTTGGGGACTAAAAGCTAGAAATTTGGCTCTGTTAGCCAAGTGGAGTTGGAGATATTATGATGAAGGAAATTCGCTTCAGTGTTAGGTAGTCAGAAGTATTCATGGAAAGAATAAATTCAATTGCCATATGGCTGATAAGGCCAACCCTAGTCTACAAAGCCCCCTAGATAAGCATTTCTAGACCATGGTTGAAAGTGGAAGCTTCGGCTAATTTTAAGCTCGGTAATGGTAGTAGAACTACCTTTTGGCTTGATCCGTGAATTGCTTTGGTTCCTTTGAATTTGTGCTTTCCTGGTTTATTTAGGATTGCTCTTAATACTAAAGGATCAGTTTCAGATAATTGGGATGTGACCTTTTCCTTATGGCCTATTTTTATCATCATTTATTAAAGGAGGAAGAGATTATTGAATTTCAAAATCTCCTTGGATTGATTTCAGATAAAAGGGTGATTGGGAGCTCGGATAGGCGAATATGATCTTGAGAAGCAAATGGGACATGAAGTCCCTTTCTATTAACTTGACTTCGACGCTACCATTGGATAAACAGTTTACAGTAGGATAAAGCTCTTTGGAAGTCTAAGAGCCTGAGAAGAGTTAATATCCTTGTTTGAATTATGTTGTTCAAGTATTTGAACTATTCCTCAATTATGCAAAGAAAGCTTCTGGTGAAGACTAAAGAGTCTTGGAGAAATCTTGAAAGAATATTGGAGCTGACGTTTTTATTAATTATCAAAATCTAATCGATAAAAGAGAGGGATTCTCTATTTATAGAGAATTACATGTGGGATAGGGTAATTAATCTTGAATTTACTAAACTACACAATTCCTACTACATATTAAATCCCTCGCAAAAAAAAACCCATCCTCGAGTTTTAAAAAGAAGAAAAACAAAATGAAACAATTAAGAAATAAAATAAACTTGTACAATGGAGTATGGCCAAACCAACCTCCTACACCTTGAACAAAAATATTATGGAAAAAAATCCAAAACATAAAATTTCCATCAAGTTCATCGAGACTCCAAGGGTTGTAGGTGTGGGAGTATCCATCGACCAAGGCAATATCTCTAAGCAAAGAAAAGAACATTTTTGACCAGCTAGTTATAGGTATTTTTCCATAAGCATGTTGATGCCTCACTCGTTAGTTTCAAAGAAACCAATTTAACCTTGTTGTTTTCCGGGGTTTCCAAGTAATCGAAGAAATTTTCCACATTTTTTATCCAATCTAAAAAGATCTCAATGTTCATCTTCCCATTGTATGTTGGAATATTGATTTTCATTTTGTAATCGGTTTCTTGCCTCCAATATGGTTGATCTTGCCAATCTTGAAAATAATTGCCCTTGAAATAAAGGATTTTCTACATGATGATGAGGTTGAAATCTTGGAGGATAAATGGGTTGAGGACTATGATATTCTTCTTCTTCAGATGAGTTATAATCTAAACACATCAAATGTTGTGACATTGGTCTTATTTGTGGATAATTTGGGACTTGAAGAAGGTATGGAATAGGATTAGGCATTAAAACTACTCTGTTTAAATCTCCTCGAGATTTTCTTGCTGGTTCTTGATTTCTTGGAAGAACTCGGTTATTTTCTTGCTTTTACTGAAAATCTTGAAGTTGCCTTTGAATTTCTTGGCTATTTTGTTGATCATACCCATGAAAATCTTGATGAAAATTCCCACGTTCTTGGTCGCGCATATTGGATTGTCTTGTTGTTCTTGATTGCGCTTAAGGTTATGGTGTTGTTCTTGAATAGGAATTGTATTATTTAGAGCTGCAACATTTGAAATCCTCTCACTTTTTGAGTAAGATTTTCTATAACTTGCTGGATGCGCAAATTTGTGGCGATAATTCGAGCCATATTGGCTTGAACTTCAAGCAATTTCATGATGAACTTTCCTCGAGAAGTCTCTACAAGAGTTAATCGCCAGTTGACAGATTGAGAGGAGAAAGAGGATGCTTCCACATCTAGAGGTTGAAGGTCGGCAAGCTTGTTGGTGTTCTTGATCACCATCAGGCCCTTTCACGAAGGCGCTCTGATACCAATTGGTGGAGACTAAAGAGTCTTTCAGAAATCTTGGAAGAATCTTGGAACTGAAGTTTTTATTAATTATCAAAATCTAATCAATACAAGTGAGAGATTTTCTACTTATAGAGAATTAAATGTGGGATAGGATAACTAATCTTGAATTTACTAAACTACCCCAATTCCTACTACATCAGCTTCCATCCCATTGCTTGTCTCCTTTAATATGCCCTCTTCATATGGCTGAAAGTGAAGATTTGAAACACCTTTTCTTCGATTGTTGTTATGTTAAACAATGTTGGAGGTGTTTATTCTATTTATTTAACATAAGTTGGGTCTTTGGTAATGTTTTTCGAGATAATGTTATCCAAATTTTGGTGGGTCCAGCCATGAAATCCGGCCCCCATTTGATTTGGTCTAATGTTGTCAAAGCATTACTCACTTAGATATGGTTTGAGAGAAACCAACAAGTCTTTCATGATAAAGCAATTGCCTAGTTGGACCGTTTCGAAATCGCTCAGCTCAACACTTCTTCATGGTGCACTCTTTCTAAGTCATTTGCAGATTTCTCGATTCAAGACCTTTGCTTAAATTGGACAGCATTTATTTTTCCAGCTTAATGCTTTTTCGACTTGTATTGTTGCCCTTTTATATACTGATGTTGTTAATGTACTTTGAACCTTACTTTTAGTTGAATTTTGTATTGGGCATGATGATGGCGCCAAGGATGTGTCAACCTAGTTGAGATATCTGGGTGTGTCCCTGACCTTCGTTTGTTTGCTTTTTGCTTACTCCTTACGAAATTATTGTATCTTGAGCATTAGTCTATTTTCATAACATCAGTGAAAAGTTCTATTTCCTTTTAAAAATATTTTTTTTTATTGTAATATTTTAACAAAAAGTTCTTCATAGCAAACAACAAAGGAGATGAGGATGATAGAAACGATAGCATTAGGGTTAGAGTCACTATCAGTAGAATGTATATTATTGTTCGCGACAAGTAAAACAGCATTTTAAACGAGAACCTATTAAGAATGTTACTTACAAGTGACAAGGCAGTAAATATTGTTAGCACCCAATCTCCATTTCCATCCGCATGTGATAAATAGCCATGATGAAGCTTTGCTGCTCCCAAAACAAAAATCCAAACAAAAAAATAAAATCAATGAAGTAAATATTGCAAAAACGTAGGTTGCTTTTGGTAGGTCTAGCCTTTTCCAAGTATTTAATTTAAGTTGGATGTTTCCCAAGGAGTGTTCGAAAGCTTTTTCTTTCAGCTCATTTAGGAAACTTCTTTTTCTTTTTGGGGCAAATCTAGAATGTTGTGGTTCAATTCAGTGACAGTGTTTTTATGGGTAACAAGAGGACTTTTCAAGGCAGTGAATCCTCTCATGATGAATATAGGGAGCAAGTTAGATTGTTTCATCAACATGGTGTTCTTTGCTCCCTCATTTTTGTAATTCTAATTTGATGCAAATTAATGCCAATCGGGAATCCCCTTGGCATTCGGGGAGATCTCGTCTCCATTTTTGTATATCTTATTTTCTATTAATGAAGTTTGTTCGTGTTTCTTATCAAAAACAAATAAAAATGGTTAGGATTTAATGTCTACTTATAATCACCAACCGGTTTATGTGGACCACTTTTCTGTTATCAACTATCCTCTTGGCATATTAACCATTTCCAGTGAAAATACGAATTTGAAAATAAGTTAAGATAACTAACTCAGACAAACTAAAACATTCTGATTGACAAGTCTAACATACCCAAAAGCTTGTAGTATGCTCTATAAATGACTGATGTTCCATCAATGAGCATGACTCTAGCATCTGAAGGATTTTCAATTCCAGTCTCTTCTTTGTACGTAAGTGAACTTGATAATGAATCTTGGAATTGCAGCATTTGCTGGCTTCTAGAAGATGCAGAACTACCATGATGAGTTGCTTTGCTATCTACGGTATTGGCATTATCTATACTTCCGGATGAACTACAGTAACCCTGAGAAACAGAGAAAATTCCTTAACAAAAATCAAAACAGCAGAAAACAGAGGCAAAAGTTGTATATTGCTTTGAATAAAACTAAACGCTAAAATTAGAGGCTATGGTATGATCACAATTAAAAGTCATTGCAATGATAGGCATCTTCCACATTCCGCTCATAAGTGATTTCTCGAACTACACTTGCTACCAGAAAATACCTCGCCCATTTCACATCTACACTACAACACCCCGCCATTAATGAGCCTCCTAATTTTATGAAACTAAATTACTTGGTAAATACTAGAATCAATTAAGAATAAGAAGAACGAATTAGCAGAAACTGAGATACCTTCGGGGACAGCAGAACGGAGAAAGACGGAAGAGAATGATGACCAAGAGACTGTATCCTCAAAGAAGAAGAAGAAGAAGAGAAACGAAAAGGATTGGGAAATTTGGAGGTGAAAATGAATCCCAAGAAATTTCTGCAAATATGCGAAGCACTAGCAGTCGCAGTGTGAAGATGGTGGCAGGCCATGAGAACCATCCAAGCGTCTCATCAGCCGCTGCCCAAGCATGTAACTTTGCCTCCCATCTTTGCCCAGGTTTTTTAAATTAAAAATTAATGTTGAAAAAAAAGTTTTCTTTTTTTTTTTTTTTTTTGTAATATATCGCGTTAGAAATGGTCATGTCTATTATAGGTCTAATGCAATGGTCATCTCTATCGCAATGTTTTTTTTTTTTACTGTGTATTTCCTCATGAATATTGTGTGACAAAAAATTAAGATCCAGATGATCATCGTATTAGAGCTACAATAGATATAATCATCCCTAACACGATACGTTATAAAACACAGTAGCACCCTTTGACATAAGCATAAGGTTAGGTTTCATACGTTTGTAAAGGATGGGTCATGAATCATTTTACAACATTGCATGATTAATCAATTCAAGAATGGAATCAATTGATAACTTAGGCTATTCAGGTAATTAATTGACTTGGCTAGATTAAGCTTATGCTTAATCGAAGTGTTTGATTGATATGGACACTAAGAACTCAATCAATTAAATACTAGATTAATTAAGCATTTAATTATTGGATTTGGGTGTTTTGTTTTGGGCTTCCAGGAAAACGAGCCAAGAAAATAAGTAAACAACGTATTTTTAGAGTTCTATGATCAACCAAATCAATTGGTGGAATTTGATTTTCCTAAGCTAGGCTTTTAACCAAATCAAATTTCATTCTAATTCCATGTTTACTTTTATGCAATTTACATTCAAGTTATTTAAATCTTTTACAATAAAAAACACTCCCCGCCAACGCCCCGGCTCCACCCCACCCTACCCTGTCCATAAATTCAAGTTAAAGCTAAGAGGAAGTGCAGGAGAAAACCCTCACAAATACTTGTAGGAATTCCATGTGGTTTGTGATAGGATGTGACCTCACAACGTCATAGAGGAACAACTAAATCTGGGAGCCTTTCCTTTTTCCTCGAAGGATGGAGCAAAGGATTGACTTTATTATCAACCCCCAAGATAAATCACAACATGGAATTGGTTGAAGAAGTAGTTCCTTGATAAATTTGTTCCTACTTCAAAAGCCAACAACATTCGAAAAAAGATTTATGGGATAACCCAGAGCCTTGGAGAGACATTGTTTGAGTATTGAGAGATACAAGCAGTTGTGTGCAAGCTTCCCACATCACCAAATATCAGATTAGCTTATGATATTTCTATTTAGGGGTGGTCATTCAAACCAATAAAACTAAACTAATTGTGAAACCAAACCGATTAAGCATTGAAACGAAATATTGCGGTTTGATTTGGTTTAGTTAAATTTTAAAAAAAATTATGTGGTTCGATTCAGTTTCAAAACTGAAAGTTGAATTATTTGGTTTATTATTCTACTATTATTTTTAGGTTTACTTGTCAAGCTGAAATGAAAGAAGAAAAGTCACTGCCCCTCTCACTAACTGCCTCTCCTCTCCTCTGACCTCTCGTTCATGACCCTAGGTCAGTAGGTCTAGCTTCAACGCTCCAAAGCTTTTGATTTTACTCTACTGAACGGTGATACCCGTCGATCAACGTAGTCTAGCCTTGTCGGATCTCTCACCTGCCACGTCTATTCGACTTTGTCAACTCGTCACTACCTCTTATCTCGTCTTTCTCAATCTCAATCATCTCCCTCAGTCTCATTTGTGACTCCATGCCTGAGCATCTACATCAACTTCATCTCCTCCATTCAGCTGGCCAAATTCGTCATATCTCATATCTTAGATCTCTCTCTCTTTTATAAGAAGATCTTATTTCTCATTTCTCAAATCTCAAATTTCACTCCTCATATCTCAGACCCCACTTCTCGGGAAATGGAAGGAAGGAAATTTATGGAGAAAAAAAAAGCTCAAAACTACAAAATCGAATCGCACCGGACCGTTCATATGCGATTTGATTCGATTTCTAATATTTAATTTTCTCAATTTTTCGATTTGTTTCGATTTGACCTCTAAATCGAACCCATCCAAACCGTGAACACCTCTATTTCATTATAGACTGCTCTCTCATGTTTGAGGCACAATTGATGACATCCAGAAATGCATGTCATCTTAAGCCTTTTATTTAGAATTATGAAGGTTGTTAGGCAGAATATGCGTCGATCATGATAGGAATTCACGAGAATATGAGTTTGCGTCAATCAGCATGTCGAATCTCAGCTAACCCATTATTTTGCGTTAATTATGCGTTCAATGTTCTATCTTTGTAGCTAATGCAGGAAATGAACGCAAACACGAAAATCGGACCACCGCATAGACAATCGCATGCAGAGAAAGACTCCATCGCAAAGGCAAACGCATCGATCAATGCATGGATGTTGCGATAATCAGCCGTATGTGTCCATCGTATGGGAGTTGCGCTCGTCAAGCGAATGCGGTCATCGTGTAGAGTTGCGGTATTAAGAAAATGCGGTCATTGAATGATTGTGGTTGCACGACAACGTAAACTAATGGGATCAACGTAAGGTAGGTGGAATGAACGTATCAACGCAGCTACCTCGAGAAAATCCAAAGATGATGTTGACATTTCACCTACCACGCCATTAGTGGCAAAGGTTCAGAAAGGACGAATGCGCCGAACGTTAGACTCAGAGTAGTCCAATTAATGTTGTCGTGATCCAAGCTCTATAAATAGAAGCCGATGAGCTAAAATTCATTTTATCCAGGGTTTTCGCCTAAGGTTGAATCCAAGGTTTTCACCTGAGGTTCGCCTATGGTGGATCCTTGCGATCCAGACAAACGCGTGAGAAGATGGCTGAGAGTTCTTCACCTCCTTCATCCTGTCTCTTATACACATCTAGATGTGTATAAGAGACAGGTATGGAGCTGCGGCAACGCCTGTCTATGGCGAACACATTGCTTGTCTATGAGTAAAGTCAGCAACAACCAACTGTCCGAGAGGGTAAGTGGTTGGTCGCATTAAGCAATGTTTGCATTGTTCACTAAGGATAGTAACAATCTTGCGTCAACCAAGTTCATGCGGTTACCTTGTCTTATGTATATGCCTATCACACCTTTAGAGCTACTCGAGAGAGAGTCTAAAGGAAGAACCTAATGACTCGAGAGAGCTAGGTTAGAATCGATGCTCGGGAGGGCTAGATTAGGTTTGCATAAGCAAGAATGGAGACTTAGGAATAAGCTCTATTTGTTATTACACGACATATGCACCCTGCGGAGAGGACAATGGTTGCGTCCAGGAAGTAGGATATGGTGGCGGTATGCAGTCATCTCGACATTTATGCATACACATCGCATACGTCCTAGATTTAGGCTTTTAGTGTGTGTAGCATGTTCGCGTAGCTTGCGTTGACTAAGGTTGCCCTTGTGGTCACTCTTAAGTATTGCAATGAAATCATCTCCGCGTTTTATCTATTTTCCCACACATTTATTTCATGTCAAGGTTTGTCATATCTCTACCTTTCATGCATATCCTCATTGCATTGTCTGTTAGATAGAAGTAGAAGTAAGATTAACGTAGCAACATCCCCTCCATTCTTTTATTCAACCGCCGCATGCACATCACCACATACATATAGCTACAAGTCCCTGTGTTCGACCTCGTATTACCCGAGAAACTTGCGTCCATGTTATACTTGGCATGAACGCAAGAAAACTCGTAGCAGGACGTATGGTCATCGCATACATTTGATTAGCACATAGTCACTTCAACGCATGACCATCGACGCATGACTATCAATGCACATCTTAGGAACATACATCGCATACCGCATCCAAGGGAATTTGGTGGTCGAGTAAAATTAACTTCCAATTTCCCGTCATCAACAATCGATGCGTCAGTCGAAGGTGCATTGGTTAATAAAACCTCTACTGAGGCCAGGCAGTTGATATCTACCATGGTTGAAAATTCACAACAGTTTAGGACGGGGAAAAACGGAGTCATCCCATCCAAAACACATGAAGTAAATGAATTGTGTTCCCAATTAATTGACTTGATTGTTTTTGTGAAACAAATGGCTCATGCTCAACATCATCCCCAAACCCTTTATGGTGAAGGGAATTGAATCCCGGTGAAAGCGTGTGATCTCGTTCTTCGATTCCTTGAAAGAATTAAAACTACAAAAACTAGAAGAAGGTTACGCACCATACTATTGCTGATCCACAATTGTAAAAAGAATCATCTCATTGAATCGGTAGTCTTCTCCTTGGAGTCTTTCTAAAGTCTTCCTATTCCACGAGATCTTCCTTGCCATGACTCTGCAATGATTCGACTTGTGGGAACCACTCCTAAAAAGAAGAGAGGGAATGGAAAAATTAGCATTTTCAGAGAACTCTTCTCTAAAAATTATAGGAGAATTTTCTTCGGGAGAAACCTCTACAGAATGGCTATAGATATCGTGTTGCAGAAGTGAGTTCCATAAGGACTCCCTAGGGCCCTATTTATAGAACTTTACTGTGTTACTCCTAATCTTATTAGGATAACCCATCTACATAGATTTTAAATTAAATATTTAATAATATTTAATATTAATAAATATTTTCCAACTAATATCTCATATCAGAAGGTTTTAAATATTTAAAGAGAGGTTTTTAAATATAGAAAAATACATCAAAATATTTACATAGTATAGCAAAATTTTAGCAAAATCAGTTATAGAACTTTATAGCCTAGTAAAATACCAAAAAAGCCTAGCCCACACCAATGAAATACAAAAAAACCCAACCCACACCTAAAAGTTGTGGTCGATCCACGACCCCTCCTCGTGTAACCTATAACTAATCGATAACCCAACCCATCTTCTTCGTGTGATTCTTCCCTTCAGACTTCATCTTCATTTTCTTCTTCATTCTATCGCTTGCTATCTTGATCTTTTTCTTCTTCTTCTTCCTTCTCTTTTCTTCTTTTTCTTTTTTTTTTTTCCCACTACTTCTTCTTCTTCTACTATATGGGAGAAATGTGAAAAGTTTTAAAATGAAGCATCATATACCCTACGTACCTCCCACTGAGTGTTCTACCAAGGGGTTCATTAACCTAGACAATCCGGCTACTGATTTTAGTCTGTCATCTTTTTATGTCCGCTCTTAAACAACTTTTGTCTATGAAATAAACAAGTTCAAGTAGTCACATTTAAACATTTTAATGGACTACCCTTAACTTGCATGCATGCTGATGCATTATTTTATGATGTGGAATTGTGGATGAATTGCGATGATGGAATGCGTTGAGCACTCAAGTTTTCTCATCGAAGTCCAAGTGTAAACCCCACTGAGTTTCCTGGTAAGTCCAGGGTCGAACTCAAGGACTTGGGAAAACAGGTTGCGGTGGTAATTGGGAAAACCTTGCAGTAATCGGTAACTTAAATAAGTGTTGGTTTTGTTTGTTGCAGTAATGAAAATAAACAAATGCGGCAGAGTTCGAAAAGAGTTGATAAATGGAAGATACGATGAGTATGTGGTGAACGGGTTGAGAAAAGTTTCGGCTAACATTTCCTAGGATGCATTCATGCTATGCGATCATGCGACATGCATACAATAGTAAACCACCTCTCGGTGCGAATGCCACGGCTTCTAAGGCTAGAATGCATGCGATATATGCGATAAGTCTATAGGACCTACACATAAGCCTCTATTCTTATTTATGCGTTAACAAAATGACACATACATAAATAAGGCGACCACATAATATCATACCTATTTCTAGGATGCATACGATGCAGATTGGCAACACAGAGCTTATCTCTAAGTCCCTATCTCTTGTTTATGCATTTCTAATCTTGCTATCTCGAGTCTAGATTCTAACCTAGCTCTCTTGAGTCTTAGGTTCTTTCTTTAGACTCTCTCTCGAGTAGCTCTAAAGGGATGTTGGGTACAAACACAAGATAATCGCAAGCAATGAACATCCTAAGTCATGTTAGCTTAGTTTTTCTCAACCCATTCGACAAGTTTAGCTACTCATGCATGCTAAGAGAGTGAACAGATGTAGAATAAGAACTTCCATTGTATAAATATAAAGATGAAGTACAAAATAATAATGCAAGAATAGAATAAAGAGTCTGGTAGTAATCTCTTGCTGCCCAGGCTTTTACACTGGCTTTCTACTCGTGTTCAAAAGATAATCTCGCTCTTGCGAGAGTCGGCCCGCTCTCTGCTTTTACACCTCCGGGTTCTCTCTCGAGTTGCCCTGAGCGAACTTCTGGTGCCTCTACTTTTCCCTTGCTCCGCCTTAAAATAAAAGAAAACTATGAACACGGCTAAAGCTCCTAAATTGATGAACAGGTGAATTCATTAACTGGTGGAACCCTTTTTCTGAAGGATGCCTCTGGTATTTATAGAGCTTCGGGGTGAAGGCGGCTTCTCTCTTATGATTGCACATATGGGATGGCTTTAATTCCCTGACTGATGCACCGAATATTTGTCACTGAAAAGCTGAATGTACTAGTTATCGTTAGCGGCTATCAGCTTAATTCGGATTCGATCGTCATCAGCTTTCTATCCCATCGCGATTAATTATGCCTTTCACCCAAATGCGCCCACCAAGTTGCGCCGACTCTTATGCGGCAATCCTTCTTGGGCAGATGTTTGCCAACACAAATCACCACAAAGCCTTGCAGTAATGTTGCGCTCGACCAATGATTTCCTGTGATTGCTCTTTCCGCCTTGCGTCAACGCATATTTTGCATAAGAATACAAAAATCAACTGTTTCTAAGCGATGAACGCGCGCGACCGCAATGTTGTAAACTTAATGCTTTTGGACGCAATTTAACATATTTTATCAGCGCAAGCCAACATTGTTTAAGAACTTAGCACTATGATAACGTACATTTCTGCCCGTTATCACATGCATCAAATATGTCTAATTCATCTTTTCAGGTAGGTTCCCAGGCTGGGGTTCCCATGCAGGGGTGTTACGTTTCCGTCAACTTAAATACCCCAGGCTAGATAAAACCCGCCTTACGTAATTTGAATCATGCTTCTCTAAATTATAACATTTATAATAAATAAATTATGCATGACCAATGCATAACCTAAGGTGGGATTTTCCTATATGTGCATACCATATGACATATAAATATACATACATATCATGTATTAAACCAAAGATTAATGGATCAGGATGAACCAACACAAAACCAGAATGAAAAATTCTATCTATTACATTTTTCCATCGAACAGACTGGTTCATAGGCGAACCGGGTCTTGAACCGTCGGGCGAAGCTCCATCATTTAGTAAATGCCTCCAGGTAAACAATCCTTTAGCGCACACTAGATGGTAACGTGAAAAGCTAAATGATCACTTAGACGACAATGAGTCTGCGAAGCCTGATCGTCTAGACGATCGCTTAATACGCAAAGAGGTAAATGATTTATCGTGCGATTACTCCGCGATCGTATAGTCAGTAACTAAGCGATGAGACTTGTTGAGCCATATGATCGTCTAGTGCGCGCGCGCGTTAAACGACACCCGAGCATCTGATACTCAATGATTGCCTACCCCCATCGTCTACACGACTTGACCAACGCTTGGTCGTCTTCTTCCTGAAGAACAACAACCCTTGCTTCGAACTTCTTCACGAACAACTCAAAACTCAAACTAAGTTTGAATTACAGACTCGATAGCAATTAATTATGCCCAAAAATGCAGAGGCCTTTACAATTAACTGAAAATGTAAAAGAATTTAACAAACCATGGTTTCATCCCAAAAAACTCCATTAATCCACACATCCACAAACGATTTAACTATTAAACAGAGAGTAGATATGCTGCACCCACTGAGAATGTATATGCAATTCTTTACATCAATGAAATTGGAATATCAGAAACCTAGCTCTGATACCAATTGAAAGAACTCTTATACAAGAGTACTTATGAGCGGAAGCGGATCTTTCTGATTTCATTGTGACAGAATTTTCACACATACATTCTAACATACAGATATGCATTGAAAACACTAATTACTGGCATGCTTTAAAAGATAAATTACAAGAGACTGAAAGACTTACCACTTGAAGACTTTCTTCAGAAATCTCAGTCTCACTATGAACGAACTCCTCACGCTCTTTCTGGTCTAGTAAGCAATCGCCTAGCACCACCACGGTCGTCTACACGAACAACAGCACATGAACAAAAGGCAATGGGGATGACACCACCACTCGAAGCCCTCAGTATTATCAGAGTGAGAATCCAAAGAGTGGACTTTGATGGAATTGGTAGAGGGGAGGAGGAAAAACTATTGTGTACTACGAACAAGAAAGTGGGAGAAAGGGAAGACTATCATATAGTCAGGTGCTTGATCGTCTAAGTCAGGGTACACGATCGTGTTGTAATTGCTAAGCGATCGTCTATGAAAAGGTTAGTGATCGTTTAGATATGCTCAGACACTAAGTGATCGTCTAGTAAAGATAAGAGATTGTTTAAGAAATCGCGGGCGATCGTTTAGGAAACGCGAGTGTGCAGTCGTTTAGTAGGCGAGCACTATCGTATAGGCTCTCAACACTAAGCGATACAAGACTTTCACACCATGAGCGAATTAGTGTGTTTTTTGCAAAATGAAAACTATTTGCATTTTATTCTTCAGTTATTAGAACTGAATTGAACTTCCCACTATTGCACGAAATCGGAGTAAACTTTGGCCAATTATCTCATAACCGCCTAATTAATAAAATAATAAATATAATCATATTATATTCATAACATATAGTTTGATATCATATATAAACTAGTGTTTTCTCCTTTACTTGATATAAATCATATTTATATCCAATTTCTTCCAAAATAATGTATCTCATACATTTAGTCAATCATATCATGTATAATTAACCAGTTCAATTATATCATATATAATCAAACTCCCTCTTGTCAATTTGAACATTTCAAACTGACCCAAAAACTAATTCTCAACTTTTACCCAAGCTACCAAGGGGACCTTATGTACCTATAGCTTAAAGCTCTAACGGTACGTGAATAGCTGACTGATAACTTATAGAAATACAAGTTATTTATACCGTTTTATTTAGATTATGCGGCAAAAAGAAGGAAAAAGTTGCATCAACCGTATAAAAATTGGCTTAGAAATGCAAAAGTTGTAAAGTGTTGTAAGCACACCTGCTAACCCCATTGCGATGGCAAAATGGAATATTCCAGTCTTTGTTTTGCAGGAAACAGGTCAACGCATGTGACAATTGCTCGAGGACAAATAAAACAACGCATTCGCACTACATGCGACGGTCAATCGAGAACGAAAAAAGAACAACGCAATTGCAGTGCATGCGACGATCGATCATGGATGCAAACGATCAGCGCATTTGCACTGCATGTGACAATCGATAAAAAAATCAACGCAAGTGCACCGCATGTGGCGATCGATCGTAGATGAAAAGAGCGATGCATTCGCATGAATTTTTAAATTGTACAACTTTTCTGTTGTACGATCTAACAAATTGAATGTGGAATAGAGCGGACATTTCCACCAAGCCACAACAGGAAAAAGTAGCTTTTCAGAGCGGGACCATGGACACAAGAGGTGCCAAGGTCTATAAATAGGTACATCAATTTCAAAGAAAGGAGGCTGGTCTGAAGAGACAACTTAGAGAAAATCAGGGGAGAAAGACGAGACAAGACTGAAAGGGAAGTCTCAGGAGCAAGAAATCCATTCCCATTCCCGAAGAGAAGCTCTGTGCAAAGATCACTTCTACTGGGAAAACAAAGCCTTGAGAAGGAAAGTTCTCCACCACATTCTCCCACACCGCCGACAAGCACATCGTCTTCGATCGGGATCCGTGTTCAAGACATTGACACGCTTTCGTTATTTGTCTCTACTTTATTAATCATTAAGTGGTTGTTTAATCTCTAATCTTTCATTTCATTATCATTAACAAACGCTTTATCTTTAGATTTTAATATCATCATCATATTCATCGTCATCTCATCTTATTCTTCACCATACATTTCATCATCCATTTCCGTTCACCATGTGTAACTTAATTCGCTCAGGGAAAAGAGGGAAGGATTAAGTGAGAAAGTTAATTTTTGTTTGAAGAAATCGGCTTGAGTTTAGCTAAAGCATGCTCTAAATGGCGATCTTCACCTGTGAGAGAAGCAAGGATGAAGATGTTAATTCTTACCTCTCGAAAGAAGGTTGGAAGAATGCGTTAACTAAAGCGAGAAGTATTTCCAGAGATGGAAACAACCTTGCGTTCACCACGTTCATCCCTATTTCACCATAGACATATGGGAACGTGGCCGATCACTGAAAGGTGTAAGCCAAGGGAAAGCAGAACCTTAGTTGCGTCCTCAACAAGATTGACGAACTTGCGATGTCCTTTCCCTCAACCCATTCTTTTTCTGATGCATTTCACAAGACTTGCCACCGCATACCATCAGATACTTGCACATCTTCACAGTCAGTCCTCAATTTGTTTATTTAATTGTTTACTTATTTATTTGTTACTGCATCTTATTTTATCTCGCAATTTATTTTATCATCGCTTTTTATTCATTATCGCATTTTACTTTTTACCACATTTTACTTTTCCCAACACAATTCATTATTATTTTGTTTTCCCGGTCGCATATATCACACTAGTATCGCATTAATCACCGCAATCCCCGTGTTCAACCTCAGATCACTCTGAGAAACTTGCGTTGGAATTATACTTGGTTCCAGCGCAAGAAAACTTGTGACACGCGCATACTACACAAACGCATACTACGAATGCATCTAAGCATCACCACATACATCATTTAAAATGTAGTATCACATTTATTATTATCGCAAAGTGCATACGTCATCAACATTACAAGTTTTTTGGCGTAATACACAATTACGAATGAACAAGTTTTTGGCGCCGTTGTCGGGGATTGGCAATTTTTAGTGCTGAATATTTTTGTGATATTTTGTAGAACAGATTCTGTTGTACAGTTTGTTTACACGGTGCATGAGTACTGGTACAGAGCCAGAATTCGACACCAACCTAGAGATCGAGTGAACCTTTCATGCAAGAGCACGTCAGAACTGTACTAGACGTAGGAGAAATATGGCAAACAATAATGATAGGCCCAAGGGGAATTAGGGAAGGAATCAACTGACATAGGACCCAGTCTTTCTGGTCGCTGACCGCAACATTCCCATGAGAAACTATGT
>NC_052357.1:3100194-3135564 GCF_009727055.1 Benincasa hispida
CACCTGCTAACCCCCATTGCGATGGCAAAATGGAATATTCCAGTCTTTGTTTTGCAGGGAAACAGGTCAACGCATGTGACAATTGCTCGAGGACAAATAAAACAACGCATTCGCACTACATGCGACGGTCAATCGAGAACGAAAAAAGAAACACGAAATTGCAGTGCATGCGACGATCGATCATGGATGCAACGATCAGCGCATTTGCACTGGCATGTGACAATCGATAAAAAAATCAACGCAAGTGCACCGCATGTGGCGATCGATCGTAGATGAAAAGAGCGATGCATTCGCATGAATTTTTAAATTGTACAACTTTTCTGTTGTACGATTCTAACAAATTGAATGTGGAATAGAAGCGGACATTTCCACCAAGCCACAACAGGAAAAAGTAGCTTTTCAGAGCGGGACCATGGACACAAGAGGTGCCAAGGTCTATAAATAGGTACATCAATTTCAAAGAAAGGAGGCTGGTCTGAAGAGACAACTTAGAGAAATCAGGGGAGAAAGACGAGACAAGACTGAAAGGGAAGTCTCAGGAGCAAGAAATCCATTCCCATTCCCGAAGAGAAGCTCTGTGCAAAGATCACTTCTACTGGAAAACAAGCCTGAGAAGGAAGTTCTCCACCACATTCCTCCCACACGCCGACAAGCACACTCGTCTTCGATCGGGATCCGTGTCAAGACATTGACACGCTTTCGTTATTTGTTCTCACTTTTTATTCATTAAGTGTGTTTATCTCTAATCTTTTCATTCATTATCTGTAACAAACGCTTATCTTTAGATTTTAATTCATCATATCATATTCATGTCATCTCTCTATTTCTTCACCATACATTCATCATCCATTTCCTTCACCATGTGTAACTAATCCTCAGGGAAAGAGGAAGGATTAAGTGAGAAAGTTAATCTTTTGTTAAGAAATCGGCTGAGTTTAGCTAAAGCATGCTCAATGGCATCTTCCACTGTGAGAGAAGAAGTGAAGATGTTATTCTACCTCTCGAAAGAAGGTTGGAAGAATGCGTTAACTAAAGCGAGAAGTATTTCCAGAGATGGAAACAACCTTGCGTTCACCACGTTCATCCCTATTTCACCATAGACATATGGGAACGTGGCCGATCACTGAAAGGTGTAAGCCAAGGGAAAGCAGAACCTTAGTTGCGTCCTCAACAAGATTGACGAACTTGCGATGTCTTTCCCTCAACCCATTCTTTTTCTGATGCATTTCACAAGACTTGCCACCGCATACCATCAGATACTTGCACATCTTCACAGTCAGTCCTCAATTTGTTTATTTAATTGTTTACTTATTTATTTGTTACTGCATCTTATTTTATCTCGCAATTTTATTTTATCATCGCTTTTTATTCATTATCGCATTTTACTTTTTACCACATTTACTTTTCCCAACACAATTCATTATTATTTTGTTTTTCCCGGTCGCATATTCACACTAGTATCGCATTAATCACCGCAATCCCCGTGTTCAACCTCAGATCACTCTGAGAAACTTGCGTTGGAATTATACTTGGTTCCAGCGCAAGAAAACTTGTGACACGCGCATACTACACAAACGCATACTACGAATGCATCAGCATCACCACATACATCATTTAAAATGTAGTATCACATTTATTATTATCGCAAAGTGCATACGTTCATCAACATTACAAGTTTTTTGGCGTAATACACAATTACGAATGAACAAGTTTTTGGCGCCGTTGTCGGGGATTGGCAATTTTTAGGCTGAATATTTTGTGATATTTTGTAGAACAGATTCTGTTGTACAGTTTGTTACACGGTGCATGAGTACTGGTACAGAGCCAGAATTCGACACCAACCTAGAGATCGAGTGAACCTTTTCATGCAGAGAGCACGTCAGAACTGTACTAGACGTAGGAGAAATATGGCAAACAATAATGATAGGCCAAGGGGAATTAGGGAAGGAATCAACTGACATAGGACCCAGTCTTTTCTGGTCGCTGACGCGACCATTCCCATAGAAACTATGTGATACCTAATTTATACGACTTCTCACCTGGAATCGCAAGGCCTACTGTGGAGGAGAATGCCAGATTTGAAATTAAAGCCGGTCATGCTCCAAATGATTCAGAATGCGGGTCAATTTGGGGTTACAATGAAAGGACCCGCATGCACATCTGACCAGCTTTGTAGAGAATGTGTAACACATTCTCCATCTCTAGCGTGACTCCAGAAGGCATAAGACTATATCTCTTCCCGTATACTCTTCGAGATGAAGCAAAGAGGTGGGCTCATTCGTTGGAGCCAAATGAGATCAATTCATGGGATCAGTTGTTGAGCGTTTCATGAAGAAATTTTTCCCTCTCGCAGTCAACGCAAGAAGACGAAGGAAGTGTTAATTTTGAGCAAATGAAAATGAGACTCTGAGCACCGCATGGGGTGCGATTTAGACGACTGGTTAAGAACTATCCACATATCGGGATTCCCGATTGCGTTCTCATGGAGATCTTTTATAACGGCCTGGATAGAGTGACACAAGCTGTTGCAGATGCCTCCACGGTAGAAGGATTTATGGATAAGACGTAATTGAAGCAAAAGTCATCTTAGATCACATCTTGCGAAATACGAATGACTGGGTGTGATGATGGGTTTAGAGGAAGAGGCCCAGAGCGAAGAAAAACAGAAAGCGTTATTGTACCAGCTGATACAATGACCACATTGGCTGCCCAAATGGCCGCAGTCACCTCGCTTATCCAAACGATGGCTATAAATCAAAGAACTCTCTTCCAGGGTGCAGCGCAAGCCAATGCGCTAATGTAAGTGGGCAGCGATAAAGTGTGTACAGTGCGGGAAGGGGTCATTCAGTGGAAGTTTGTCATCAAATCCACAGACAGTATACTCTATGCAAGAACAACCCATTCCAGCAACACGTATGATGACATGCAGAAATGCATGTCATCTTAGGCTTTTTTATTAGAATTATGAAGGTTGTTTAGTAGAATATGTGGCAATATTGTTAGGAATTCATGAGAAAAGGAGCTTGCGGCGTTCAACATTGAGAATTCTCGGCTAACCCATAATTATGCGTTATTATTGCATTCAAATGTCTATTTTTTGTAGCTAACGCAGGAAGTGGATGCAAACGCAGAAGCCGGACTACCGCATAGATGAACCACATGCAGAGAAACTCTCCATCGTAAAGTCGAAACACATTCGATCAACGCTGGGTGTTGCGGTGATCAGTTGCATGTGTCTATCGCATAGGCGATCGTCAAAGCGATTGTGGTCATCATGTAGAGTTGCGGTATTAAGCAAATGCGGTCACTGCACGATTGCAGCTACACGATAACGCATATTAGTGGGATTAACACAAGGCTGGTGGAATGAACGCATCAACGCATATCTTAGGAAAATCAAAAGATGATGTTGACATTTCACCCACGCCATTTTAGCAGCAGAGATTCAGAGAAGGACTAATGCGCCGCAAATGTCAGAATCGAGGAAGTCCATTAATGCTGTCGGCGATCCAAACTCTATAATATAGAAGCCGATGACAGAAGTTCAAATCATCTTGGGTTATCCTTGCGATCCAGACTAATGCGTGAGAAGAAAGCTTGAGAGTTCTTCATCTCCCTCATCCATTCCGAGTGACGACCAGAGCCTTCATCGAAGTTAGATCTCGAGGGAGTCAGCTCCACCGCCGATCCATGGCACCACTGGCAGCCTTGAAACACATCTGCTGGAAGCAAGACATTGTATACATTGTACTACATTTTGGATTAAGAAATTAATACATTGTGTGTTCAATGCATTTCTATGCTTTCTTCAATTCCATCTCCATCTTTCTTTACTTAGCATCCTTAACTTTCATTGCATCACTTAGTGAGATTGCTAGAGTATTGCATACTTAGTTATGCGGATTAGGGATATGAAGCATGTAGCAAACCACTGGAAGGTGTGCGTTGTGCGAGTGTGTGAGAAAACCTTATTTTCTTAGTGTGAAGCTATAGCAACACCTGTCTATAGGCGGACGCAACGCTTGTCTATGAGTAAAGTTAGCAACAACTAACTGCCCGGGAGGGTAAGTGGTTGGTCGCATTAAGCAATGTAAGCTATTGTTTACTAGAGATAGGAATAATCTTGCGTCAGCCAAGTTTATGCGGTTACCTTATCTTATGAGCGCATCATTCATCATTTAGGCATACTTGGAAGAGTAGTCTAAAATCCAAATCTAAGACTCGAGAGAGCGGATTGGAACGCATAAGCAAGAATAGGGAAATTGTATGCACCCTACGGATAGGATATTGCATGCGTCCAGAAGTAGGATACGGTGGTATGCGGCTATCACGCCCATGCGGCGAGAGCACGTGAGCGGGTTATAGAGGTAAGCATAGGCTTCTTGATAACTTGTAGAAATACAAGTTATTTATGTTGTTTTATTTAGATATTACGGCAAAAAGAGAGGAAAGTTGCATCGATAGTATAAGAATTGGCTAAGAAATACGAAAATTATGAAGTGTCGTAAGCGCATCCACTAACCCCATTGCGATGGCGAAATAGAATGTTTCAGTCTCTGTTTTGCGGGAAATAGGTAACTGCATGCGTTAATGGCTCGAACACAAAATGTACAATGCATCTACATCACATAAGCCAATCGATCAAGAACGAAGAGATGATCAAAGCAATGACGGCGCATACGAAAATTGATCAAGAGCTTTAGCGATCAACACATTTCAACCGCATGCGGTAATAAAAAACAACACCGCATGCGGCGATAGATCGAAGATGTGAAGAGCAAAGCATTCGCGGACGATTCTTACAAGTGTACAACTTTTTGTTGTGCAATTCTGACGGATTGATCGTTGAACAGAAAGGAATTTTCCATTAGGCCATTGTAGGATTTACTATAATTATACAGTGGGGACCATAAATTCAAAGAGCCAAGGTCTTGTCTATAAATAGCTTCCTCAAATTCGCTAAAAAATATACTGATACAGGGAGAGAGGCTGGTCTGAAAAGACTTACAAAGTAAATCCAGGAGAACTACGAGACAAGGCTGAAAGGTGAGTCTTTGAGCAAAGAATTCTTCCGATTCTCGAAGCTAAAGCTCTGTGCAAAAGGTCAATTCTACCGGGAAAGCATGCCTGAGAAGGAAGCTTTCCTCTGTGATAACTTGTAGAAATACAAGTTATTTATGCTACCTTATCTAGATATTGCGGCCAAAAGAGAAGGAATATGCGTCGATTGTATGAAAATTAGCTCAGAAATACAATAATTATGAATTATCGCAATTACACCCACTAACATCATCAAGAAGGTAGAAGAGGATATTTCTATTCTATTTTTTAAGAAACCAAGTCACCGCTTGCGATCAAGGCTCAACGAGAAACTGAATAACGCATCTTTGTCACATTGTGCCCGTCAAACCACAATGAAGAGACGATTAACGCAATGACGGTGCAATGCGACAGTCGATCCAGAGCTGAATTTCAACCGCATGCGGTAATAAAAACAACACTGCATGCGAGCACCCGATCAAAAGATGCAGTTGAGCAACGCAAACGCGGAGGATTGTGACACGTGTACAACTAACCGTTGTGCATATTTGATGGTCTGATTGCATAACAGAAGAAATAATTATCCCACCATCTTCGGAATTTCCATAACAATAAGTGGGGTCCACAAGGCAAGAGTCAAAGCTTTTCACCTATAAATACCCCCATAGAATTCAGAGAAGATATACTTGATACGGGGATATACTTGATACGAGGGTTAATTGATGCTAGATTATTGAGAGAAAGGCTTAGTTGAGTACTGATCGGAAGATATCCGGGAAGAGAAGAGACAAGGCTGAGAGGTGAGTCTCAGTGCAATTCTGCCAAATCCCTGCCGTGAAGCTCTGTGCTTAGATCCCTGCTATCGGTTGAGCAAGCCTGAGAGGGAAGCTCATCCTTCCGCATGATCCATCCACACCGACAAGCAAATTTCCATCCAGATCAGCGCCAAGACGTTGGCGCTTATTTTTATTTGTTTCTAACTCTAATCATCAACTGTATTTCATCCTCTTAATCTCTTCATTCACAAATCTTGTATCAGACGTTAAATATTGTTATTGAATGTCTTGATCCTTTCCATTTCCACTTCTCTGTCCATTTTTGTTCTTCCATTAATCGTTTTCTCCATGAAGTTTTCTTAATACCTTGGTAATTAATATGGATAAAATGAGTAACTTAATTTGTGTCAAAGAGATAAATGCATTTAGCGAAGGCATGCTAGACGACATCTTCACCTGTGAGAGCATAAGTGAAGATGTCATTCTGATCTATCAAGAGAAGGTTAGAAGAATGCGTTAACTAAAACAAGAAGTACTTCCAGAGATGGAAGCAACCTTGCATTCATTACGTTTGTCCCTGTTTCACCACAGAAATGTGGGAACACGGCCGATCACCGAGAGGTGTACGCCAAGGGAAAAGCGAAACAGTACTTATATCGTTATCGCAATTAAAGACTTACGCTATTTATATTAGTTATTTTTTTCTATTTGTGCGCCGCACATAAGACTTGCCACCGCATTACACGATCTTTGTATAATCTTCAAGCCAGCCTTGACCTTGGTACCTTGTATCATGAAACTTGTATCTTGTATCATCATAGCTTAGGTTTATTTTATCGGAATTTACTTTATTACGGCATTTTTATCGTTTAACTTTACTTTCAATGCAATTTACTTTATCACATTTTTAAATACTTGTACAAACAACCCCTTTATTAATTTGAAAAACCCCTGGTCGCATGTATCACAAATATAACACAATTAACCTAAAACAATCCCTATGTTCGACCTCGTATCACACCGAGAAACTTCCGGTGAAATTATACTAGGTTTCAACGCAAGGAAACTTGTGACAACGCACAACATACTATAAGAACATTCATTAATAATGCATATCTAGAAGTAGTATCGTATATCATTGCATAAAATTTGCATTACAAGTTTATGGCATGGACTTGTAGCTTAGATTAAAATTATGTCATCAAGTTTATGGCACCGTTGCCAGGGAACTGGTAACGGGGACATGAGCTTGTATCATACATTATCTACCATCACAGTGCATACATAATAAGGACTCAATTTTATGTCATCACTCTCCACCGCATCCATACGCCGGCAAGCACAAGTCTCTGGTCGGGATCTGTGTCAAGACGTTGACACTCTTTCCGTATTTGTTTCTATTCTCTAATTCATCGTCTGTGTTCATCTTCTTTAATCCCTCATTCACAAACATGTATCAAATGATTAATTTTAGAATTAAATGTTATCATCGTCATCATTATCATTTCTCCGTCTCTTTCCATACATTTATCATCCATTTTCTCCATGATGTGTTCTTAATCCCCAGGGTAAAAAGCAATAATTAAGCGAGTGAGTCAATCTGTGTCAAGGAATAAATTAAGTTTAGCTAAAGCATGCTCGCCGACCTCTTTACCTGTGAGAACATAAGTGAAGATGTTATGCTGCCTATCGAGAGAAGGTTGGAAGAATGCGTTAACTAAAGCGAGAAGTATTTCTAGAGATGGAAACAACCTTACGTTCATCACGTTCATCTCTATTTCACCATAGACGTATGGGAACGCGACCGATCACTGAAAGGTGTACGCCAAGGGAAAGAGGAACCTTAGTTACGTCCTTAACGCGATTGATGAACTTGCGATGTTTTACTTTTTACTCATTCTGTTTCTGCTCCATTCATACGACTTGCCATCGCATTCATCGATTCTTTTGTACAACTTCATAGCCAGTCCTTGACCCCGTTATCATGTATCATAGTAGTTTAGGAATTTACTTTATCAACGCATTTTTACTTTCAGCGCAATTTATATTTCTGTACAAACAAAAATTCTTTATTCATTTTATAACCGGTCGCATGTATCACATAAGTATTGCATTTAACGACAACAATCCCCGTGTTCGACCTCGGATCATTCTGAGAAACTTGCGTTGGAATTATACTTGGTTTCAGCGCAAGGAAACTTGTGACACGCACTATTTCATCGCATATTATAAGCATATCACTATCAATGCATACACTTAGAACGTAGTATCGCATAAAATATCATCAGTAGTGTGCATAAGCGATACAACATAACACAACACTTTATTTTTAAAGTCCACGCTTCTCGACACTATCGCATATACATCGCATGTGTCCTAGAATTAGGCTCAAGTGTGTGTAGCATGATCTCATAGCTTGCATTGGCTGAGGTTTACCTTGCAGTCAAGCTTAGGGTTGCGATGAAGACATCCTCACATTTTATCTATTTTCCATGCATTTACTACACGTCAACGGTTATCGTGTCTCTACCTCTCATTCATATTCTCATTGCTTTATCTATTAGTTAGGAGTAGGAGTAGTGTTAGCATAGAAATCCCTCCATCATTCTTTTATTCAACCACTAGATACACATTACCGTTGCATAGAATTTAGTTACAAGTCCCTGAGTTCGACCTCGGATCACTCGAGAAACTTGCGTTTGTGTTATACTTGGCGTGAGTGCAAGAAAACTTGTGACAGGAATGCACGGTCATCACATACATTCATTAACGCATATTCATTCCAACGCATGACCACCGACGCATGATAATCAACGCATACTTTAAGAACATGCATCACATATTGCGTTAATCTAATTTTAGTTATCAAGTCCTCGATGATTTGGTAATCTAAATTTCCGTCATCAACGTACAACCCAGGTTGGAGGAATCATCCCAACTTCAGTTGGGGAGGAAACAATGACCAAGGGGGCCAAAGAACCATGCAGAACAATCATTCAGGGAATCTAGGCAATCCTCCGATTTTTCATCAGGGTCAAAATCAGAGTAACTATTAGAAAAAGAAATGGCACAAGCAACCTTCCTCATCTAATACCTCATCGAATTCATCGTCCTTGGAAGCTCTGCTCAAGCAATACA
Source organism: Benincasa hispida (assembly GCF_009727055.1). Taxonomy (NCBI): domain Eukaryota; kingdom Viridiplantae; phylum Streptophyta; class Magnoliopsida; order Cucurbitales; family Cucurbitaceae; genus Benincasa; species Benincasa hispida. The sequence continues at coordinate 3,109,149 of NC_052357.1, forward strand.
TAGAAAAGAATGATGCGATCTTGCAATCACAAGAATCTTCCATCAGGACCTTGGAGGTGTAGGTCGGGCAGCTTGCGACCGAACTTAGAAATAGTTTTTTGGTATGCTACCCAGCACCTCAAAAGCACCTGGATCAAGTGGGAAGGAGCAAGGTTAAGAAGTGACATTGGCAAGCCTGATCGCCTGCGGGGATGCGTTCGCGGTAACACTGAAGACCTTTTTTAAACAGCATCCCTATCAATTATCTTTACCGCTTTATTTACTGTTTTGATTATTGTGTTAATAAAATTAGTTTATTGCTTGCGTTGATTTAATTTCTTGCCTACTTGAATTTATTTCCATTTCAATCTCAACTTGCATTGATTTTAATTTCCTGTTGAATGAGTCTTTGATTGCGTTGATCTTAATTTCTGTTGAATGAATGATGTAAGTGAACACCGCAACGTCTTATCAATATGGTTTTGGGATAAGCGTTGCGATGTTGGTGATACTATGACACGTCAGGTATGCATACGTCGACAGGTGTATCTTGTGTTAATGGATACACTTTACGCTCGTCCTCCAAAAATGCATTTTGTTGATGGATGTGTTGCGCTCGTATGTACATTGCACCTGTCCTCTGCAAATACGCACTATGTTTGACGGATGTGTTGCGCAGGTAGAAATACCTTGCGCCCGTCCTCCTAAGTTGCATTGCGTTGACGGATGTGTTGTGCTAATATATACATTGTGCCCGTCCTCCACAAATATGCACTTGTGGTAACAGACATATTGCGTTAACAAATAAACATTGCACCCGTCCTATAAAATAAAATAAAAAAATGATAAAATATTCGTGGAAAGGGTAGTCGAACGATCGTTTCAGCTCTCGAGGAAATTATTATATAGCCGATGAAAAGGCGTCCTTTCCTGCTATGTCATAATGGGAGGGGCGCGACAGGCTTTTTGGATTACCAAAGCCTGTTATGCACCGATTGCGTTGAGCCCATCAGGGCCCAACCTATAAATCACCCTTCCTTAGCCTGCAGAGTTCACTTTCATTCTCTTCGCGAAAAACCTTAGCAAAATCTCTCTGCATACCGTGATAACCATCCGCACTTTCTTCCGAAGAACGAAAAAAAAAGTTCCAACTTCTTTCCCTCAACCGAACCAATGGTCGGACAATCATCCCATTCCTCTTCCCAGCCATCGTCCCCTTCTCACAGCCTCCGTCACCGTGCGGGAGGCGCCCTTCCTTGCCGCCTCGCCGCCCAGCCAATGCCAACCCCTAGAATTGTCGAACAACCCAGGCGAAAAACCTCTGTAGCCGCAATACCACCCACCTACTATGAGGGGCTGAGCACGGAGAGTGCCCCTGCCACCAGACCTGAGGTGGCGCTCTCAATACCTTTAACCGAAAGTGAGCTGAAAAGAAAGGATGACAAGGAGGTGTTTGGGAGTATCCTGAGCCATTTAAAGAAGGACGGGGTGTTGCCAGAGGCTGGAGTAGTGAACCAGCCCCTGCTGTTAGAGGAGGAGTTAGCTGTGGCTTCTCGGAGAATGGCCCTCACCATTTCGGATCCTAAGGAGACTGCTCTAACAGACTCCAATGAAGGACCCATAAGGCTGTTTTGGAGGTTATGGAGGCGAAGTAGCAGACGAAGAAGTTTGAAGAAAAGAAGAAGAAGAGAAATGTCGAAGATAAATGGGCAGAAGAAGATGAAGTCGCCCGACTGGAGAAGGAGAAGAAAGAAAAACGGTGAAATGAAAGAAAGCAATGCAGGCGAGAAGAGAAACGCCTGAGGAAAGAGGAAGAGAGGAGGAAAAGGGCGGAAAGTTTGGATGTCGATAGAGAATCAAGCACCGCAATTGTAGAAGTGGGAGTGTCAGCGCAAGTTAAATCATCAACGCAACTACTAGCTTCATGACCGCATTCTAGATTAGATGCATCGGACGACAAAGAAGTTCCTGACATCTCCCCTTTAATGCAGCGTTGCAAGGAGAATGCGCCGCAAGGGTGCACAAGAGACCCAACAATTTTTCAACGCATAGAGAAGGAGAAGGAAGAAAGAAGAAGAAAATTAGAGGAGAAGGAAAAGAAAATGGCACAGGGGCACCAAATCATCGCATCAGGCGATTTGGCCAGAAAGCTTCACGATGAGAAGGTTCACTATGACGACGCAAGGGCAGAAGAAGAGGAGAGAAGAAGGCTCGAGGATGAGCAGCGCATTACGCTTGCCTTTGAGCAATTTTAAAACGAAATGAGAGAAGAAGAGGAGGCGGAGAAGAAAAAAAAGGAGAAAAAAGAGATGTGCCGCAAAGAAAATATTCAGTGCGTCAGAGAGCGAAAAAGATAAGAAGTGGAAGAGTGGGAAAAGGAAAAACAAGAGCAATGCAAGGCGCAGGAACGCATCCAAAGACAAAAATCCCGCCTTGCGTTCGCTTAGGAAAAGGGCAAAGCAAAGGTGGAAAACAGCGAGCTTATGCCGGCCAGGAAGCGCCCAACAACCAAGAAAGAGAATGATGATTTATGGATGGAAATGGGCTTCTTCCATGCGCCGGTGCCACTACCGGTTCTCACCATCAGCATTGTGGTGGAGCATGAGTGGGAAGCTTTCTGCCAGTGTCCATCCATTGTAATTCCATCGGTAGTGAGGGCCTTCTACCATGGCTAGCTCCACGACACTGAAGATGCAGTGGTCGTCGAAGGGAAGGTAGTGCCATTCAGCGCAGAGGACATCAATCAACTCTACCAGTTGAAGAATTTCCCGGAAGCACTGGGTAACAAACTGATTGATGATCCTATAGAAGAAGATATGGAGGATGCGCTGAACGCATTAATGCAACCGAGCACCAAGTGGACGGTGTCCTTAACCGGCATAAAAATCCTCGCCTTCAACTGGCTACTACCTGAAGCACGCCTTTGGGTCTACTTGGTGAAGAGACGACTCATCCCAACATCGCATGATAATACCATTTCCATGGATCGAGTCATGGCCGTATATTGCATTGCGCGCGACATTACGATTGATATGGGCAAGCTTCTCGCGAAGCAAATCTGAGGTTTTGTTGGTCATATGAGAGGTCAATACATCTTTCCATGGATGATTTCGAGCCTATGCTTATCTGTGGGCGCGGGCATTGACGAAGAACCCATGCCAGAAGTGCATGACATCATTAACACGAAAATCCTAAGAATGCTTCTCAAGGATTCGCCGCATTTCCCCGAGCCTCCACCGAAGTGGCCCCTCATCGATTTGAATGCGCTATAACCACCACCCAAAAAGCAGTGCCTCAATGACAAAGGGAAGGAAATCATCCAAGGAAGTTCACCGCAGAAGCAAACCAATTCACCCTTGGATCTTTTACCCTTAGTCATTCGTCCACTAAGCCCAATAGCTGAACCCCTTTCCCCTCTTCCCGAAGAACTTACCAATCTCCTCCTTGCCCCCGACTCCAACCCCGCATCACGAGCAACTTCCACCTGCCATCCATCTCCACCCCACCTTTTGCATAGCGCATGTTGATGACCCACATGGTTTGGGAGCAGGCCCTTCCGCTCAGCCCCAAATCGATGCTGGTGAGACATCTACGGCACATCCCTCCATTGCATCCCTAGCTGCTGCATTAGAAGACATGCAGGGATTTTTATCTCAAGAGTTATCCTTCTTCCGCCAGTCATTGATGGAGTTGTGAGAGAGCAACACAGAGCTGTGTCAGACGATTGTCAACATTCAACGCAACACTTTTACCCTTCGCCTGAATCTAAGACAGATGGCCGAAATCAACCATGAGTACTTCAATTTCTTTACTGCATATATACATGGTCCCATGGTGCCTCAACATCTGCAGCAGCCTCTGTACTTTCAAGAAGCGCCGCAAGAAGCTCCTCCGCAATGCACTCCTCACCGAAAGCCCCCGCCGCAAAGCTAAATTTGGGGGTGTACCACTTTCTCCTTCACAATTTTGAATTCTTTTTGCGATCATTCAATTTTTTTTATATAGATAGCTATACCTTTGTATTCTTCTGTACATGCTTACAATTTTGTGTTGCGATCATTTTAATTCTTTGTGAACTTAGACAATTTTTATACAACTGAGTGATTATTCTTTCCTTATGCGTTGGCCTCTTTATTCATATCATCCTTTGTCAATTTATTGCGGTAATTCCTTTCTTTTCATTTGCGTTGTTTATTTGCGCTGCCATGACAAGTATTATGCGTAACCTTAGCGCAATTTCTGTATACATTGCATTTTCTGCCTAACACTTAGACAATTCATCGCAATAGCTCTACTTTACCTTCTCTATTACAAGACTCTGCTCAACCTTTCTTTTCAAAATTTTGACTAAGTGTTTTGTCTTTTCTGTTCAAAACAACGCAATTAAGACCTTGCGACTCTCTAAATTTGGGGGTGGGGCAGGTTTGAGCAGATGCGATCAAGCGAATGCGTTCATATCAGGCAAATGCATTCATCTTTAAAAAAATTGGAAAAAAAAACTCCGCTATCAGCGCAAAGGAAATTCCTAACCTGATAAGAGTTAAGTTGTGAGAGGAACTTGCTCGTGGTTGGATGTTCGCATGACACCCGTGGGAGCAAGCCAAAATGAAGGTAGGTTACTAGGATCAACACAATACAAAAAAAGAAAATAAGAATAAAAGAGACAACTCCACTGACCAGCTAAAGTAAAACTTGGCTAAGGATTAAGAGTTGAAGTTGAAGCTTGGTACACAACCGAAGGTGGATGCTCGCATGACACTCATGGGAGCAAGCCAAAACGAAGGGTGTACGCTCTCTATAGGAAGATGCAAACCAGGCCACCATATAAAAGGCATACTTTGTTGTTTTTACAAGAACAGGAAAAACATTCTTTTCAAAACAAGAAGAGAACTTTGAGCAGATGTTTGTCTTAGGTAAGAATAAAGTAGAGCATGCTGAAGAAATGTTCAAAGGATAGAAAGAATTTGTAGTGTTGAGAAATTATGTAGAGGTGGAGCATTCGGAGTAGCCGATCGACGCAAAGTTAGGATAGGATTTGAGTTGAATTGCCTTAGTCGAGGATATGCTTGAGGACAAGCATATATCTAAATTTGAGGGTATGATAACTTGTAGAAATACAGGTTATTTATACCGTTTTATTTAGATTATGCGGCAAAAAGAAGGGAAAAGTTGCGTCGACCGTATAGAAATTGGCTTAGAAACGCAAATGTTGTAAAGTGTCGTAAGCACACTTGTTAACCCCATTGCGATGGCAAAATGGAATGTCCCAGTCTTTGTTTTGCAGGAAACAGGTCACCGCATGCGACAATCGCTCGAGGACAAAAAAGAACAACGCATTTGCACTGCATGCGACTGTCAATCGAGAACGAAAAAAGAACAAGGCAATTGCAGCACATGCGACGATTGATCATGGACGCAAATGATCAACGCATTTGCACTGCATGCAGCAATAAATAAAAAGATCAACGCAAGTGCACCAAATGCAGTGATCGATCGTAGATGAAAAGAGCGAGGCATTCGCATGGATTCTGAAATTATACAGCTTTTCTGTTGTATGATCTGACAAATTGAATGTGGAGCAGAGCGAACATTTCCACCAAGCCACAATAGGAAAAAACAGCTTTTCAGAGTGGGACCATTGACGCAGGAGGTGCCAAGGTCTATAAATAGCTACATCAATTTCAAAGAAAGAAGGCTGGTCTGAAGAGACAACTTAGAAAAAATCTGTGGAGAAAGACAAGACAAGACCGAAAGGGAAGATTCAAGAGCAAGAAATTCATTCCCATTCTCTAAGAGAAGCTCTGTGCAAAGATCACTTCTACCTGGAAAACAAGCCTGAGAAGGAAGTTCTCCACCATATTCCTCCCACACGCCGGCAAGCACATCGTCTCCGATCGGGATCCGTGTCAAGACATTGACACACTTTCTTTATTTGTTCTCACTTTCTATTCATCAATTGTGTTCATCTTTAATCTTTCATTCATTATCTGTAACAAATGCTTATCTTTAGATTTTAATATCATAATCATATTCATTGTCATCTCTCTGTTCTTCACCATACATTCATCATCCATTTCCTGCGCCATGTGTAACTAATCCCTCAGGGAAAGGGGGAAGATTAAGCGAGTAAGTTAATCTTTGTTGAAGAAATCGGCTGAGTTTAGCTAGAGCATGCTCAACAACACCTTCACCTGTGAGAGCAGAAGTGAAGATATTCTTCCACCTCTCGAAAGAAGGTTGGAAGAATTCATTAACTAAAGCGAGAAGTATTTCTAGAGATGGAAACAACCTTACGTTCACCACGTTCATCCCTGTTTCACCATAGACATATGGGAACGTTGTCGATCACTAAAAGGTGTAAGCCAAGGGAAAGCGGAACCTTAGTTACGTCCTCAACAAGATTGACGAACTTGCGATGTTCTTTCCCTCAACCCATTCTCTTTCTGACGCATTTCACAAGACTTGCCACCACATACCATCAGATACTTGCACATCTTCACAGTCAGTCCTCAATTTGTTTATTTAATTGCTTCACAGTCAGTCCTCAATTTGTTTATTTAATTGTTTACTTATTTGTTACCGCATCTTGTTTTATTACCGCATCTTATTCTATCTCCGTAATTTATTTTATCATCGCATTTTATTCATCATTGCATTTTACTTTTTACCGCATTTTACTTTTCCCAACATAATTCATTATTATTTTGTTTTTCGGTCGCATATATCACACTAGTATCGCATTAATCACCGCAATCCCCTTGTTCGACCTCAAGTCAATCTGAGAAACTTGCATTGGAATTATACTTGGTTCTAATGCAAGAAAACTTGTGACACGCGCACACTACACGAATGCATACTACGAACACATCTAAGCATCACCGCATACATCATTTCAGAACACAGTATCGCATTTATTAGTATCACAAAGTGAATACGTCATCAACATTATAAGGTTTTTGGCGCAATACACAATTACGAACGAACACTGACTAAACTCTTGAGCCATGAGATCCACCATCCATTAACTGCCAGGCAATCCACTAAAGACCGATAGTTGAACTCTTCTAACCATAGATATATTTCTGTGTCCATCGGATACAACCAATCATGAGTACGATAACCCTTCACAGATGCTCGTAAGTACAGGTGAGCCAATTTACCATTTTGCCCCTGTAGTTACATCCCACTCTTTAAGTACCACTGATCCCTCTAATGAACAATACAACATAGTCCAACTATGTGTGAACACTTCTTGGGCCATGAGAAGGTGTGTGGCACCACATCGTTCAAGCCTTGGAATCAGCCCTTAAGTGAACTATCTATCTACTTGCCCCTGCTTCGGGGAAAGAGTGAATTCCATCTTGTGTAGCTGAGTTCCCAGCTCCCAAATCAGACAAATCCCCAAAGTGGTAGGTTTAAGTTGGCGGCCTGGCCACTCGCACCCATGCAAATCAAAGGACCGCCCTCAATAGCAGGAGTTCCCAACTCACTCAAGATTAAAGTCTTGTTACCTATGGTCATTCTAGTGAAGTGAAGTCTCTATCATGAACGGTGTTATCTAATGAGACATTAACTCTTCATGGTCAGGTCTTATACAAACTCTTTGTATAGGACGCTCCCACTCGCATGTCTCCTACATGTATGATCGGGATCATACCATCTGTGAAAAGTCACAACAATTGTAACTATTCCACAAAGCGGGCCGCATCCATAGCGTTACTAAGATAAGGTTTCTCTCCTATATCCATATACTACAGACAATTTTGGTTATCACTTAAGACACGATCCACTTGTATGTCACCACATACATGCTTAAGTTACATAAAGCAAATAAAACATTCAGATGAGCAAAATAAAGAAGTGAAATAAATATCATATATTATACATCACAAGCATTCATATAAACTGTTTACAAACTATAGGACACGAGACAGTAGGACATCAACCCCAACACAAAGGTGAATCATCAACAAGCAAAGGAAAAGGAAAGAAAATAAAATAAGAAAAGAAGAATGAGAAGGTAAAACCAAAGGTAAAATTATGATATTTAAACTGTGATAAAGAATTATAGTGTTCTATCACTGATAGACAGCGATTGAACACTACCATTGTCTATCAAAGACAAATCCTGATAGTATTCTATCACCCTCTATCACTATCTATTAGCGTTTAGATTCAAAATGTGTGCACAATCGTTGGAAAATAGAAATGAAATAATAAATTTTAGCTACATGATGACTTGAAGCCAGTCTATAATGATAAATAATAAGACTTGTTTCTCAAAATACATGCTGACTTGAAGTCCATGAGTTGAATTTTCACTTTATGTACTTCAAAATTTCAAGGTTGCAAATTGAGCCACTCATGGTTGATGATGTCTTTGGCAAAGTAGATTAAACTAGAGTACCAAATATTTAATACATACTCCTCTTCCTGATACTGTGTAGAGAAATAGAAATGAGAAAGACGTATTGGTTTCTACCAAGGCATCAGAAACTACGACCGATATTGTCCTGTAGCTTCACATCCAACCCCAAATACCATAGATACAAATGAAAGGGTGTAAAAAATTACCAATAATGAGGTAGCTAATTTGTTACATGAAAGATCAATAATAGTAACATTATCACTGTTCGTGATAGACAATGATAGACTACTCTCACTGTTTATCAGCGATAGACGGTGATAGAAGACTATCACTGATAACTTGTATTTCTACAAGTTATTTTCTCTTAAAGTTATAATATGTAGAAGTATTTGTTGAGAAAAGCATTAGATTCATATGAAGATAAAGCAAAATTATTTTTTATGCACCCATAGAGTTCAAAAGAATTTAAGTAAAAATCATGCCACTAATGCGTCTCATATGTAGCAATATAGGCAAAAATGAAAGAAAAGAGCTATACACCACATCTAAAGATGACCCATGCGGCCAAAAAAGATCATAAGCAAAGAAGAGGCAAAGACTTAGCAAAAAGAATGAGAAAACGAAAGGCAAGTCATGCGGAAATGCTGCTTGAGCAACAAACCTGAAAGCTAAACACATCTAAGGAGACCACCGACAACTATAGAAACAAACGCACAAAAGTTACCTGACGTGTCTGCCACTGTCTTGTGTGGCAGAAGTGGTCCTTGCATCCAACTCTATATATACCTCACCTAAATGAAGAAAAAGGGGATTGCATTGAGAGAGTCACACATCAATTCTGAGAAAGAAGAACATTCTCTGAAATTCGAGAGAATTTCCAAAGAACCTTCTTCCTCCATCATACCCAAGGCGATCTTCCTTGGAGAACATCCACCATAGCCATTGGATAAGAAGACTAGAGAGAGAATCTTCTCCATCGTCCACCGCAGAGCATAGATCCGTGTCCACTTTAGATTGATGGAAGTAAGAGAAGACTTTTGACGATCTAGTAACCAGGTAGAATCTTCATGATTAGTGGCCCCTGAATCCAGTATCCATGTAGAATCTTCATTCTCCACTATATATGTTTCAATAACTAGTAAATCTAATTTACTTTGTTTTTCTTTTTCAGCTTTCTGTTTAGCTAGAGCCTTCCCCTTCCCAATTTTCTTCTTTTTCTTTTCAATACCTTTATTCTTGGAGAAAGAAGGGCAAACTTTACTCCTAGAAGATGATTCTTTCTAGGTTTCCTCTTTGAGGTGGAAGCAAAATTTTCTTCTGCCTCTAAACCTTATTTTTCAATAAAGATTCGTAAATCTGGAGTTTGTTGACAGATGTGGACGGTTGTCTAAACATGCCCTGCAAAGAGTCCATGGTCTCTCTTACACTAGCTAATTTCTCGTGTTTCTTAGACAATACATCAGATATACTGGCTAAAATATAAACTCGAGCCTTTTCATTAGCTTTAACTCATCTGTCATACGCATCCCGAACTGTTTAGTTTGTGTTGGGACTAGGGGTTGGAGGACACTCCTCCGTTAAAACGAATCGGAGATCATCTATTACTAGTATCGTGTTGATATTTGATTTTCAAGTTTCGTAATTATCACCGTTAATATTTTTTGAAGCTAGTAGTTGTATAAATGATGTCATCATTGCTGAAAAGTAAACAATTTATTAGTGAATTGATTAAATCTAAATTTTAATCCAATTTATTAAGCAAATAATAATGTACCCATACTCATTATTCTTTTGCTACGATACTTCAGTGAGTCAGAATAGTCCCCATCAAAGGGCAGTTAACTACTACTTCACTAAATCAAGACATTCTACACTAAATACTATACCATAATAACTCTTATCCTTATAGTACTCAGTTACCGTTTATTTGGTAAAGAAATTTACTAACACTTAGTAAGTCTGTGTATACCCGCCATTTTTTAATTACAGAGATGAGAATGAAACAAGCCCTCGAAGGAGAAACAATTTTTTGAAAACGGACCTAAGTAACTCTATCCATTTATGGAGTTCACGACGTTTCGAATCCTATGTCACAACCCTCCGAAGGGATTGTCGTGGTAAACGACTAGCTAGTATCGCCTCTAAATGACAGCATGTGCAACATATAAACCTCATAGTGTGACCTAATGGAAGATACCACAAGACGTGTTGACGCACACCCTTCACCCACTTACTATGAACTACTTCCCCTATTCATCTTGGTATTGACCCATGCAAACACTTTCCAACAATAGAGAATAGATAATGATTTTATTGATAGTTTAGTTGCTCATTGTTAGTAGCTTTCTATGATACATACACTAGATAGTGTTATTCATTTAGTTGCTAACATATTGTATAAATATATCTTTTCAACAGCTGGAACATGAATTGACTATAGAAAATGACAACAGAAATTTAAGGGTTATTGTGTACTTGAATCTAGAGGTGTTAAAACTAATAAGAAAGAAATGAGATGTAATAATTTGATCTGAAGTTATAAATGGTCCTTTTGGCCACTTTCTTAATCTTAAAATGGCCAAAATACCCACCCAATTCCTTAACTACCTAGTAAAAAGACAATGTTTTACAAAGAAGCCAAATGTTTTCTTGATGATAGAAGGTTGAAAAAGTGATAAAGATGTTGGATAAATAGAAGCATGCACAACAACGAAGCAATGGATCATTAACGCTCTGATTACATTAAATAAATAAGGATTAATCATGCAAAAGAGTTAGAAATACAAACTTTGTAGTTTATACAAGAATCTTCCTTTCCTTGAGCAATTGGCACCACCAACGGTAAATCCTCGCTATTCTCTAGTTGAAGAACACGGTTGTGGGACCAAATTATTAGTGAAAGATAGATAATTTTGCTAATTGATTTAGAGAGTCAAATTGATTTTGTGGAAGTTTTTGGTCAAAAGTCAAAGAAGCATAAGATTTTAGCATTTGGAAAACAAAACCTATTTATGACCAAAACACATGCAAAAACTCTTGCATGGCTTCTGCCTCAAATTCCATTAGGATGTTAAAATTAAGTGTCAAGCATTGCATGAAACACTTCATAGTCCACTTAGTTAGTGGAAAAATCCAACAATTGGATTTTTCCACTAACTAATTTTTTATTAAAATAAAATTATAATAAATCAAATTTTGACAAATCATATGAAATACATTTTTCATATTTTAAAAATTATTTAATTAAAAAAAATTAGTTAAATAAAATAAATAATTTAATATCACATATTAAATTGTCTTTGACACATAATTTTGATTAATCACATTAATCAATTTTTTAAAACACTTTCATGCTAATATTTTATTTAATATAAAATATACTCACAAAAAATATTTAATAAATTATTTAATTGTAAATTATATCTCATATAAAATACAATTTTCCCTAAAGACCGAATTTGAACATTTCAAATTCTCACTTCACCTAATTCTTCAATTTTCTCTGTATTGAGCTAGCGAGGAGACCAGATAGATCTATAGATCATGGGCTCTAATAATCTGAGACTAACCAATCAAATTCTTTAACCTAGTTAATCAACATTCGTTAACTAACATGACTGTCCACTATAGCCTGTATTTGCACTCCCCTCACTGTAGATATATTTTGTGTCCATTTGATATAACCTCATCAATAAGTTGATCCTTCACAAGTTGTTCGTAACCTCAACTAGGTCAATTACCGTTTTACCCCTGAGTTACATCTTTTCTCCTTAAGTACCACTATTCCTCTAATGAACAATTGATTTATGATTTTAATCACTAAATCCATTCCCTCTTAAGTCAGTGAGAGGATAAGGCCCCTTGTTCAAGACCTCGGATTAGCCCTTAAGGGAATAACCTTTCTACTATCCCTAAAATAGGTAGGAGTGAGTTCCATCTTACAAATTCTATGTCCCCAACTATCTACCCGGTCTTATCCCTGAAATGGGAGGCATATTGAGCAGTGCTGTTGAGCTTACCTTCACCTATGCAGATCAAGGGACAATCCCCCAAATAAATAGGAGTTCATAGACAACTCAGGATTCAGATCAAGTTATCTAGGTCATCAAGAAGTGAAATTATTCAGTATTAATAGTAAACGGTTTAATATGTAACAGTGATTATTTCGTGGTCAATCTTACACAATCTCATCGTGTAGAACACCCCCGCTCACATGTCTCTACATGAACGAACTGATCACATCGTTTATGACACTTTACAACATTTTGCAACAATCATAAAGTGAGTCGTATTCAATAGTATCTCTAGAAATAGATATCCAACCTAATCCAAGTACTATAGACTGTTTAGGTTATTATACTCGAACTTGATCCAGTTTATGTCTCCATTTAAAGTCCAATTATTCATGACAATAGCCAAAGGTTCGTAGTTTATTGAATTTAGAGTTAAACAATAAATTCATTTTAATTTAACAACATTTATCTGAATAAACTTCATATATGTTTACTGTTTACAAACTACGAGTTTTAGGACATACAACCCAATAAAAGAGTGATAGAAAAACCTGATAGTAGGTTGATAAAATGTGATAGTATTCTATCATTGTCTACCATTGAGTGATAGATAGTGATAGACTACTATCACTATCTATCTTATAGTAGTCTATTCGTGTATATTAGTGATAGACATTGATAGACTGTTATCATTGTATATTTATAACTTACTGTCATCATTTACTATGACTAGTAAGTACTCTATTTATAGTTTTGTTGCTCTAATAGATCAAATTTGCTAGTTCTAAAATGTTTGTTGCTCTGATAAATTAGTTTTGCTAGTTCCAAAATGTTACTTAATTAGAATGACAATGATAGACAATGGAAGGCCAGGTGATAAAACACTATTATTATCTATCACTGATAGATACTTATAGTAGTCTATCACTGTCTATCATTAACATTCTTTCTTACTATAATTTTATGTTGTTGAATAGAAGAGCATGCATAAAAGGTTTATAATCAAATATTAAACGATAGTCCCCTTGATAATGTGAGGGCAAAAAGACAACAAAAACCAACAAGAAAGGCATAGGATAATAAGAATATGAAGAAAGCCTCTCCAAAGAAGAAACTTGAAAAAAATGACAAGAAGGACATCTCCATAAACAAGACACCAACACAAGTCATTGATGGACAGTGCTTCAAGCTTTGACTTGAAGATTTCTCAACTACAATCTCAATCTTAATCTTGATTGTAGAATTAAATTTTTTTGTAAATTGTGGAACTACTTCTTTGTAAATTTTCTTTCTACTTGTTGACAATTAACTACTCTTGAAATTTATTATAGATATTGTTCTACATGCTATCACTTTTTATTTCCAATGTTGTTTGTGGTGCTTCACCTGTTATATGAAGTCTTGAAATAGAAAAGGGATGATTATGCCTTAGATTTATTAAGCATTATTGTTGATACATTGTGGATAGTATATTATCAGTGTCTATCAATGATAGACATAGATAGACATCTATCAGTGTCTATCACGATAGTTAGTTTGTTATGCTTCCACTTATTCAAGTATTTTTATTCAATGAACTTCTCACTTATTTCTATTAGTGATAGACACAAATAGACATCTATCAGCATCTATATGTGATAAACAGTAATAGACTTTAGTTGTTGTCTATCACCAATAGACGGCGATAGAAGTCTATCAATGTTTATCATAAATAGTTAGTTGTTGTGCTTTCACTGTTTCAAGTATTTTTCTTATTATTTGTTTTAAACTTCTATCATTAATTTCTATCAGTGATAAATAGTGATAGACGGACGTCTATCAGTGTTTACCACTAATACTTAGTTTGTTATGTTTCCATTGGTATAATTAAAAGATAAATCTAAACAAAGATATTCCAGTATTTTATTAATTTGAAGATATCGTTCCATGTGTTTACAACTCAAGAACAGGATAAATCAAAAAATAACTTTCATAAACTCTATTATCAATCCATTTGGAAAAGCACTATCATGATTACATCAGAAATTAATTGGTCCAAGTTTGCAACTTCGGCAATTGTGTCCTCTGTGATTACACCGATTAAATTTTGTTGAACATTTAACTTCACCTATTGGTAGGATTCTTTGTTTTCTAGGTCTTCCAGCTTGACATTTAACAATAGGAAGTAATGCTTAATATGGTCAATTGAACAAGAAGAAGAATGTTGAAGATGATGTGAAAAATAAGAAGAAAAAGAAGATGACAAATGCACCCTCCATTTAACAATACGTAAGAATAAGTATTCATATTAAGCATCCAAAGAATCAAGTGTGCATGAGCACATGAAATTTCTTTGAAATCTCATACTTGACAAATGCAGCATCTCGAGTTCAGCTTCACCATGAATTGTTTATCACCATCCATTACTTTGTATTCAATGTTGCTAATGAGATTAACCTAATAAAAAAGTTTAAAAAGTAATCAATATTAGCAAGTGTACACAGATAATCATACGAATCTATCAGAATCTATTAGAGATAGATACTAATAGAGATTTATCATTGTCTATCTCTGATAGACCATGATAGAAATTTATAAGTGCCTATCATTGATTGATAGTCTAACAATAGTCTATCACTCATAGACACTAATAGAAGTCTATCACTGTCTATCAACGATAGATACTAATATACGGTGAATCTCAGTTCATATCATGAAATAAGTGTATGTTTATCATCGTCTTAAACACATCATTCAATTATAGTAACATTAACATTTATTACTGATAGATAGTGCTATACTTCTATCACTGTCAATCAATGGCTATCGCCATCAATTTATATATGCATCTTGAGTCCTTAAATATATAACAAAACAAAAACTAACAAATACACACATTTTAGTCCTCAAATCACAATCAAACTAGAAAAAATTAAAACACACAAATATCTACCAGTGATAGACGGCTGTAGAGTTCAATAACTATTTATCAATCTAAGTTCATATATCTATTACAAATAGACAGAGATAGAATTCTATCAATGTCTATTAGTGATAGACAGAGATAGAACTTTATCTCTATCTATCACTGAGAAGTAAAATAGACTTCTATCTCTATCTATCACTGATGGACAGAGATAATGTTGTCATGAAGAAGATTGTAAACAAAATTAATCAATTGAAGAGGAAGAAGATTATACAAACGCAAACAAAAATGATACAAATAATTCTAAAACATAAAAAGAATAACACAATAAATCCATATTTCACATTAATATATCATGTCTATCACTAACTTCTTTCACTATTTATCATTGATAGATAGAGATAGAGTTATGTCTATGTTTATCACTGATAGAGAGAGAGAGAGTTCTATCACTTAAAAATACAAACCAAAATAGAATTCAAGCATAAATACATAGTATCTATTGCTGATAGATTGTGATGGATTTCTATCACTGTTTATTAGCTAGACTTCTATCATAGTCTATCACTGATAAATGATAGAACTCTACCATAGTCTATTAGTGTTAGACAATGATAGAACTCTATCACTTTCTATCAGTGATAGAATTTGAGTTGAAACAGTTGAAACAAATAAAAACATATAAACAATCTGATTTTAATAGCATATTCAATTGAAAAGTGATCTTGGAGTACGTTCTGATAAAAGATTGAAGAATAAGAAGAAGAAAAAGTTGTAGAATTATGGTCAATTGAACAAGAAGAAGAATGTTGAAGATGATGTGAAAAATAAGAAGAAAAAGAAGAATGAATATGTGGTTTTGGTCGAAGATTTTGTGAAGAAGAAGAAGAAGCCGTGAATTGGATTCTAAGCCGTTGAATTATCATATAGGACTCAAAGAAGAAAAAGAAGAAGGCATACTGGATCGATCATATTGTTGATGAACCAAATCTCAAAGACGATGAAGAAGGTACCGATCAGAAACGAAAGAACGATGATGATGAAGAAGAAATCGCCAACCAATAAACACAGACAAAGTTCAAATGAAGAAGGGTAGATTGAGAATTTTGAAAAAAATGTAAAACGTTATTCAAATGTTCCTATTTCTCACTTTTTTTGGCTATATGTGTAGACAATTTCATTTTTTTTTACTATTTATACAATTTCCCATATTTAAATCATATTTAAATATTTATTCTTTGCATTACCTCTTTAGTTTGAATCTCATCCAAATTAAGTAATCAATTATTTGAATGATATTCAAATAAATTAATTATTCTATTTTCTACTAATTTGAATATTATTCATATTAAATAATTAACTATTTGAATCATCTTCAAATAAATTAATTCTTCCATTATCTATTTAGTTCGAATCTCATTCAAATTAAATAATGAATTGTTGGATTTTTACAATGAAAGAAAGTGAAACATTTGAATATTGAAACATAAACAAATGAATTTAATTATATAGATTAAATTCAAAATTGGAAACTTTCAAATTGGATTGAAACATTAAATTAAAATGAAGTTTCATGTACAAATGTAACATGTATGAAAATTAGAATTGTAGTTTCTTCAATTTGAATGAGTTATGCTTCATTTTTGTCAATTAACAACTCAGTTGAGTTAAATTTGACAAATGTCTTAATTTTTTGTATTTATTTGATTTTATTTTGTAATTTGGTGAGTTACTAAGTTGCTAGCCTATAAATAACAACTTGGTTCTTCATTTATAGTATCCTATTCCAAAGTGAAGAGTTTTCTCCTTTCTTTCTTTCTTTCTTTCTTTCTTTCTTTTGTTCTTGAGTTGAGTTGAGAGTAAATATCTAAGAGTTCTGCTAGATCTGAGTAGTTCAAGGTTGTAGTTTTATCGGAGTTAGTCATTATATCTTGTTGGGACGATTGCTATAGTCTACTTGCAGCCCGTGCAGAGCGAATAATTATCTTCAGGATAGTGCTTATCAGAAGCGTGCCTCAACTACGGTTTGGGTTTCCAAAGATTTTGAGGTTCTTTCAAGTCTTTGGTTATTTTCATACCTAAGCCTTGTTACACCATCTGGCTTTCGTTTGAGTTTGAATATTATATATTGAATATATTGTTTCTAGTAATTGAGGTGTAGTCATTTGCTAGTTTATTAAGTTCTATATATACTATTTCCTCCCAACGTTAATTATTTGAATCATACTCAAATAAATCAATACTCCATATTATAAAGTTATAATTTAAATCTCATTCAATTAAACTTGATAATAAAAACATGTATTTAATCGTATCTAATACAATTAACTTTCTCATAAATTCGAACATTTCAAAGTTTTCTTTTAAGGGGCGTTTGATGCACGATAAAAACAATGAATTGAGTTGAGTTAAGTTGGTAATTATTATTTGGAGAGTTAAATTATATGGTGAGTTACATTGTCTGTATTTGGTGTGCAGAGTTGAGTTGAGTTGGTAATTATTGTCTGTGTTTGGATGTAGAGTTGAGTTGAGTTGGGGTACCTGGTGCTATTATTATAAATGAAATTGATTGTTTTTTTTTTTTTTTTTTTTTTTTTTTTTTTTGCTATTGCTGATTTTAATTTTCAACCACACATATTTTTCTAACTTTTCTAAAATAAAAACAAAAAAAAACTTCTAATTCTTTTCCATTCTCAAAATATAACTAATTCTCTACAAAGTATTCATATACAGAACACAAAATTTTGAATTCAATTGTTTAAACACTCAAACATAAGTGATTATTCCATTAAAAACTCAACTTAATCATTAATTACTATAAAATTTAAAAAGAACTGAAAGGATTAGTGTCATCAAATGAAACTATTTAGACGTTGTTTTAGATAGAAGGGAAGATACCTAAATGTTAATCTTAAAAAAAACCAAAATCTTACAATTTAAATCATAAAACCAACTATTAGATAGTCTTTTTTAACCAATTTGTGGAATATAGATTTACCTTTTTCTAAAACCGGTGAAATAATTTTAGAAATATCGATGTCTATTTTTTTTTTATTATTATGTTGCATCAGTGTACAAACTATCTTTTCTTTTTTTTTTAAAAAAAAAAACTTGAGCCATAATTTTAAATTTCACTATTTCATTAGAATTATGTAATATTTGAAAACATCAAGGGATAGGTTGTTTAAAACATATCGTTGAACTTTTGTTTAGTGAAACAATAATAGGACATCGTATGTAATATTTTTTAGATCTAAGAAAAAAATGAAATAGAAGAATAATTAGATCTAAAAGAACAACCATAGTATGGTAGTGGTAATCGCCAATGGAGACCGATAGTTGGAACCATTAAAAACATTCGAAAGAAAGAGAATTGGGGAGAGTTGGGGTGAGTTGGTAAAATAATGAACTCAACCTCACCAACATTTAAAGCTGGTTGTCAAACATTGAGATGGTAAAAAATACCAACTCAACCCAACTCTCCTCGGTTGTCAAACATCTCCTTAATATATTTGATCCTTGTTGGTCCTGTTGGGGTTGATACCCAAAAGTCTCGTGTCTTGTCGTTTGTAAACAGATTGTACGAACGCTTGTGTTGTTAATATATGATATTTACTTCACATCTTGTATTTTTTCTCAGTTACTGGTGACGAAAAATTAGACGTCAAAGACTTGATGACTAAAATTATGTGGGACGGAATATGCGATGCATGTCTTAGGTTATGCGTTGATTATCATGTGCCGGTGGTCATGCGTTGGAATGAAACTATGCGTTAACGAATGTATGCGATGACCATGCGTTCCTGTCACAAGTTTTCTTGTGCTCACGCCAAGTATAACACAAATGCAAGTTTCTCGGGTGATCCAAGGTCGAACTCAGGGACTTGTAACTGAATGCTATGCGGTAATGTGTTTGCGGCGGTTGAATAAAAGAATGGTGGAGAGTATAAACTAACACTACTACTACTCCTAACTAACTGACAACGCAATAAGAAGTATGAATGAGAGGTAGAGGCACGACAACTGTTGACGCGTAGTAAATGGATGGAAAATAGATAAAATGTGAAGATGTCTTCATCACAACCCTTAAGAGTGACCGCAAGGGCAACCTCAGCCAACGCAAGCTATGCGATCATGCTACACACACTTGAGCCTAACTCTAGGACGTATGCGATGTGTATGCGAAATGTCGGGATGACCGCATACCTAATTCATTATTTTATATGATGAAATAATGGAATGAAATGCGCTGATGGAAATGCATTTAGCAACAAGTTTTTTTAGTAGAATCCAAGTGTAAACCCTACTGAGTTTCCTGACAAGTCTAGGGTCCAACTCAGGGACTAAGGAAAACGGTATGCGGTGATAATTTTCAAGAAAACTTGGCGGTAACCAATAAATCAAATAGTTGTTTTGGGTTGTTGTTCGCGATATAAAATAAACGTATGCGGCAGAGTTATAAAAAGAGTTCATAATACAGAAGAATGCAATGAATATGCGGGGAAAGGGTTGAGAAGGGGTTCAGCTAACACTTCTTAGCATGCGTTCATGTTATGCGATCATGCAACACACATACAATAGCAAATCATTTCTCAACGCAAATGCTACGGCTTTTAGTACTAGAACGCATGCGATATATGCAATGAGTCTATAGGACCTACACATAAGCCTTTATTCTTATGTATGTGATGACAACATGACACACAAATAAGGCGACCATATAATATTATAACCTATCTCTAGGATGCATGTGATACATGTTGGCAAACAGAGCTTATCTCTAAGTCCTTATCTTCTCCTTATACAGATCTAATCTTGCTCTCTCGAGTCTAGATTCTAACCTAGCTCTCTCAAGTCTTAGGTTCTTTCTTTAGACTCTCTCTCGAGTAGCTCTAAAGGGATGTTGGGCACAACATAAGACAAGATAATCGCATGCGATGAAGATCCTAGGTCATGTTAGCTTAGTTCTTCTCAACCCATTCGATAAAGTTAGCTACTCATGCGTGCTTTTAAGAGAGTGAACAGATGTAGAATAGCAAGTTCCATTTTATAGATAAAGAGTTGAAATACAAAATAACAATGCAAGATGAGAATAAAGAGCCTGGTAGCAATCTCTTACTTCCCAAGGCTTTTACACTATCTTTTCTACTCTGTTTAAAAGATAGTCTCGCTCTCGCGAGAGTCGGCCCTCTCTATGCTTTCCACGCCTCTGGGTTCTCTCTCGAGCTGACCAGAGTGATCTTCCAGTGTCTCTTCCCTTCTCTCACTCCTCCTTCTAAATAAAAAGGAAAACTATGAACAAGGCTGCTTCTTTCTGAGGAAAAATTCTCTCTGTCCGAACTCCTTCATTGAGGTTGCCTTCGGTATTTATAGAGTTTCGGGGTGAAAGGCTGCTTCTCTCTTATGATTGCATTGATGAGATGACATTAATTCTCTGTCTGATACGCTGAATAATTATTACCGAAAAGTTGAGTGTACATGCTACAGTAGTTCGTTAGTGGCTTGTCAACTTAATTTGCAATCGACCGTCATCACCTTTCTGTCCCATCGTGATTTATTATGCTTTTCACCCAGATGCGCCCACCAAGTTGCGGCAGCTCTATGCGATAATCCTTCTTGAGCAGATATTTATGAGCACAAATCACTACAAAGCCTTGCGTTAATGCTGCGCTCGACCATTGCTTTCTTGTGATCATATTTTACACTTTGCGTCAACGCATATTCTGCACAAAAATACAAAAGTTAACTGTTTTTATGCGATGAACGCATGTGACCGCAATGTTATAAACTTAATGCTTTTTGGACACAATCTTATATATTTTACCAACGCAATTGGATTGTTTAATAACTTAGCACTGTAATAACGTGCATTTCTGCCCGTAATCAATACCGTCACCATATCCTACTTCTTGGACGCATGCAATACCCTCTTCGTAAGGTGCATACGCTGTGTAATAGCAAATGGAGTTTATTCCTAAGTTCCTCATTCTTGCTTATGCGTTCCAATCCGCTCTCTCAAGTCTTAGATTTGGTTTTTAGACTACTCTTCCAAGTATGCCTAAATGATGAATGATGCACTCATAAGACAAGGTAAAATTATGTGGGATGCAATATGCGATGTATGTCTTAGGTTATGCGTTGATTATCATGCGTCGGTGGTCATGCGTTGAAATGAAACTATGCATTAACGAATGTATGTATGCGATGACCATGCGTTCCTGTCACCAGTTTTCTTGCGCTCACGCCAAGTATAACGCCAACGCAAGTTTCTTGGGTGATCCGAGTTCGAACTCAGGGAATTGTAACTAAATGCTATGCGGTAATGTGTTTGTGGCGTTTGAATAAAAGAATGATGGAGGGTATAAACTAACACTACTCCTACTCCTAACTAACAGACAACACAATAAGAAGTATGAATGAGAGGTAAAGGCATGACACCTGTTGACGCGTAGTAAATGGATGGAAAATAGATTAAATGTGAAGATGTCTTCATCGCAACCCTTAAGAGTGACTGCAAAGGCAACCTCACCAACGCAAGCTATGCGATCATGTTACACACACTTGAGCCTAACTCTAGGACGTATGTGATGTGTATGTGAAATATCGAGATGACCGCATACCGCTGCTATATCCTACTTCTTAGATGCATGCAATATCCTCTCCGTAGGGTGCATAAGCTGTGTAATAGCAAATAGAGCTTATTCCTAAGTTCCCCATTCTTGCTTATGCGTTCCAATCCGCTCTCTCGAGTCTTAGATTTGGTTTTTAGACTACTCTACCAAGTATGCCTAAATGATGAATGATGTGCTCATAAGACAAGGTAACCGCATAAACTTGGCTGACATAAGATTATTCCTATCTCTAGTGAATACTTGCTTACATTGCGTAATGCGACCAATCACTTACCCTCCCGGGCAGTTAGTTGTTGCTGACTTTACTCATAGACAAGCGTTGCATCCGCCTATAGACAGGCATTGCTACAGCTTCACACTAAGCAAATAAGGTTTTCTCACACATTCGCACAACGCACACCTTTCGATGGTTTGCTACATGCTTTATATCCCTAATCCGCATGATTAAGTATGTGATACTCTAGCAATCTCACTAAGTGATGCAATGAAAGTTAAAGATGCTATGAAAAGAAAGATGGAGATGGAATCGAAGGAAGCATAGAAATGTATTGAACACACAATGTATTAATTTCTTAATCCAAAATGTAGTACAATACAATATAAGAAAAGAAGAGAAAATGAAAGGACCAGCTGGAAGCAATGTCTTGCTTCCAACAGACGTGTGTCAAGGCTGCCGGTGGTGCCATGCATGGGCGGTGGAGCTGACTTTCTCGAGATCTAACTCCGGCAATGGCTCCGATCATCACTCGGAATGGATGAAGGAGGTGAAGAACTCTCAAGCTTTCTTCTAATGCATTCGTCTAGATCACAAGGATCCACCCGAAGGTAGGGGACCTTGGATGAAAACCTTGGATGAAATGAAATTCTGCTCAGCGGCTTCTATTTATAGAGCTTGGATCACCGATAGCATTTATGGACCTGCTCTGATTTTGATATGAGCGGTGTGTTGGTCCTTTTCTGAATCTCGATTGCTAACGACGTGATAGGTGAAATGTCAACATCATCTTTTGATTTTCCCGAGATATGCATTGATGCTTCCATTCCACCAACCTTGCGGTGATCCTGCTATTATGGTTATCATTGTGTAGCCACAATCTTGAAATGACCGCAATCGCTTGGTTACCGCAACTTCTACACGATGACCGCAATCGCTTGATGATCGCAACTCTTATACGATGGTCGCATGCGGTTGATTATTGCAACACCCAAGCGTTGAACGTATGCGTTCGCATTTGCGATGGAGAATTTCTCCGCATGCGTTCGTCTATGTGATAGCTCGGCTTCCGCGTCTGCGTCTGATTCCTGCGTTAGCTATAAAGATAGACAATTCAACGCATAATAATGCATAATAGTGGGTTAGCCGAGATTCTTTATGCTGAATGACACAAACTCATTTTCTCATGAATTCCTAACATAATTGCCGCATATTCTACTTAACAGCCTTTATAATTCTAAATAAAAGGTCTAAGATGACGTGCATTTCTGCATGTCATCACACCCTCAAACTTAGAATCTTGCTTGTCCTCAAGTATGCGTTATACTCAAGAAATTCTAACTCACCTTTTGGCTTTTCTTTGCGGTGACCAGCTTCTTAGAATATAATTTACTCATGCCTCTAAGCATCGCCGCAATGCTCTTCTCACTTTGGCTGCTTCTTAAAAAAGATCTTTTCTAAGTTCAGATCTGGCAAGCCTTTGCTCAAAAACTTTTTATTCATTCACTGCAACTTTGCATTTAGCTTTTGAGAATACGTTCGTTCAAAACACTTCAAAAATTTGCGATGACTTATTTGAATGCGGCATTGAACCTGGTTATGCTCTTCCTTTTGGCTTACCCCCACGTGTGTCATGCGGGCATCCAACTTCGGTTGCGTTCCATATTCATCTCAACTCTTGTCTTGCTTAATTTGGCTTGTGCCTGACAGAGGAGTTGCACTTATGTGTTGATCCTGGCGACTTGTAGACATGCCCCAAATTCGAGCTAGATCTTTCTACAAGTGGGAAAAATACGGAACAAAGATATGTACTTGTCCACACCGGAAGGAGTAGTGGGCGGACTCACCTTGGGGATGCAGAAAATCCTCTGGATGGAAAATGAGTCCATTCTAGACTCAGCAGGGCCTTTTCTCAGCTTATACTATAGGAGCTGTGGTAAATATCAACCTGATCATAGTCCTAATGGACCCTAGCTCTGATTTTGATATGAGCCGGTGTGCTTAGTGTCCTTTTCACTGATCTCGGAGTGTCCGCGGCTAATAACACGGTGACGTCCGGCAAGTGCAACAATGTCAATTTACGCAAGAAACATCATGTTTTTGATATTTCTCTCCAATGCCGAGGATATCAGGCGGCATTGATGCTAGATCGCTCTACTTTCTGCCGAACCTACAACCTTGCAGCAGGTGGATCCTGCATAGGTTATGGAGAGTAACAATTGTGTAGACGAGCCACAAATCGTTTCGAACGATACCCGGCTGCAATGGGAGTCGCATGTGACTCCTTCCTCTTCACCGCAACTCTACACCAGAATGACCGGTCGAATACGAACTGACACTCCAATGATTCTGCTAACATGCGTGTGGAATACTGATTGGGTCTGCATCGCTCAGGTTTGATTTATTTGCACTACCACCCATAGCGTCTACCTTGATACGTACTGCCGTTCGCTCTTTGCGTATGGTCAGAATCTCTCGCATGCGGATTCGTATTCTATGTGATTATGATCGTTGGCTTTCCGCTGTCGATTCCGTCTTTTATTATTTTTCCTAGTCTGTGTAGGCTTATTAATATTTGGATGAAGCCAATTCATAACGCCGGCTGTAATTATCTTATGGCAGTTTAGAATGAGGTGTCGTGTGTGTAGGTCCGTAGACTCTGTTATAGTGCTGGATGGATCACACAGACTTACCACATTTTTTCACAATAGTACTTCACTTTCGGTGCCTAACAAACTAATAGTATAGCACACGAACGAGATTGCGTCCCCCCCACTTCCTATATCTTTCACGCTTTCATTTAGGCTTCCATTACACAGCCTTTAGTAATTTACTTATGCAAGTAAGAATTAGCGCTCCTAAAGATGAGACGTAGGCTTTCTGCATGTCAATTCACACCCTCAACTTAGAGAATCTTGTTTCGTCCGCTCATAGCTGATGCGTTTTTACTACTAAGAATTAATCTCCTAAGCTCCACCTCTTTGGACTTTTATCTTTGAGCGGTGGTCCAGTTCTTTTTTCAGAATTATTGTTTTAAATCTTTTTTATAGCTCCTAGTTCCATCTTTTCTTATTAGCATCGCCGCTAATATGCTCTTCATCACTTTGGCTGTTCTTCTAATCAAAACGTATGTCTATTTCTTCAGTGTCAAGATCTGGCATGATGCCTGTTTTGCTCTTTCCACAATAAAACTTCTGTCTTGATATTATATATATACACTGCAAACTTTGCATTTAGTTTTTGAGATATGCACGTTCATGTTCAAAACACTTCAAAAATTTGCGATGACTTATTTTGAATGCGGCCATGAGTACCCTGGTTTTGCCTTCTTTACCTTCTTTTGGACTTACCCCCATCGTTAGTGCTCTCAATGCGGTGCATCGCCAACTTCGGTTGCGTTCCATATTGCATCATCAACTCTTGTTCTTTGCTTAATTTGGCTCTGTCGCCTACAGAGGAAGTGTGCCACTTATGTTGTTGATTCCTTGGCGACTTGCTTTTAATAATATGCTTGTGTTGTCGCTGATAGAGGAGTTAGCACTTAATTGCGTTGATCTGGGCGACTTTACCTTGCGTTTTGCTTGTCCCCACATGTGTCATTGTTTAGTACTTCTCGCTCAGCAACTAATGAGGTAAGTGTACCCTTTTCGATGCAACTTTACAAACTCTAACGGTTATTTCAACATAGTGTTTCCATTGTATTGAACTTACGTGCTTAGGAGTTGTATGCTCCTCTCAGATGAAGTTTTACTTCTCTTTATCGTCTCTTTTTTATTTTCAATAAAATGATTCGACTCAATGTAGACATGAAGTGCACATTGCTAACTTTACCCCGCTGAGACCTAGATGCCTTTTGGGACCCCACAAAATTTAGAGAGGTTATTGCAGCGGTGCAAGGCCGGTTCTCATCGCAAAAGCTAAAATAAAACTCACAGATGCATGGGTGGGAAAGTCTCGGAGAATTGCATTCATTACATTGCGATTCATTTCTATTGAAAAAAGGAGGAGAGAATAGAGGATAAAGATAGAATTTTGGAGAAGGGAGGAAAACAAACGTAATAACAATGCAGCAAAATCCAGCCATAACTACAAAAAAACAAACAAAAATTACAAATCTATGAAAAGAAAGCGCGATCGAGAGAACCTTATGTAGAATAATAACGAAAGTTAACACCGTTATTAGAAAGACACCTACCCAATAGTTGAGATGTTCTACATGACAATGGGAGACAACCAAAACGAAGGTAAGTCGCCAGAGATCAACGCATAAGTGCAACTCCTCTTCAGGCAACAAGCCAAATTAAG
>NC_052357.1:3135589-3149683 GCF_009727055.1 Benincasa hispida
TAACGAATGTATGCGATGACCATGCGTTCCTGTCATAAGTTTTCTTGCGCTCACGCCAAGTATAACGAGAACATAAGTTTCTCGGGTGATTCGAGATGTCTTCATTGCAACCCTTAAGAGTGACCGCAAGGGCAACCTCAGTCAACGCAAGCTATGCGATCATGCTACACACACTTAAGCCTAACTCTAGGATGTATGTGATGTGTATGCAAAATGTCGGGATGATCGCATACCGCCACCATATCCTACTTCTTGGACGCATGCAATATCCTTTCCGTAGGGTGCATATGCTGTGTAATAGCAAACGAAGCTTATTCCTAAGTTTCCCATTCTTGCTTATGCGTTCCAATCCGCTTTCTCGAGTCTTAGATTTGGTTTTTAGACTACTCTTTTAAGTATGCCTAAATGATGAATGATGCGCTCATAAGACAAGGTAACCGCATAAACTTGGCTGACGTAAGATTATTCCTATCTCTAGTGAATACTTGCTTACATTGCTTAATGCGACCAATCACTTACCCTCCCGGGCAGTTAGTTGTTGCTGACTTTACTCATAGGCAAGCATTGCATCTGCCTATAGACAGGCATTGCTACAGCTTCACACTAACAAATAAGGTTTTCTCACACATTCGCACAACGCACACCTTTCGGTGGTTTGCTACATGCTTCATATCCCTAATCCGCATGATTAAATATGCGATACTCTAGCAATATCACTAAGTGATGCAATGAAAGTTAAGGATGCTAAGTAAAGAAAGATGGAGATGGAATCGAAGGAAGCATAGAAATGTATTGAACACACAATGTATTAATTTCTTATTCCAAAATGTAGTACAATACAATATAAGAAAAGAAGAGAAAATGAAAGGACCAGTTGGAAGCAATGTCTTGCTTCCAGCAGATATGTGTCAAGGCTGTCGGTGGTGCCATGGATGGGCGGTGGAGCTGACTCTCTCGAGATCTAACTCCGACGAAGGCTCCGGTCGTCACTCAGAATGAATGAAGGAGATGAAGAACTCTCAAGCTTTCTTCTAACACATTCGTCTAGATCACAAGGATCCACCCGAAGGTAGGGGACCTTGGATGAAATGAAATTCTGCTCAGTGGCTTCTATTTATAGAGCTTGGATCGTCGACAACATTTATGAAGCTGCTCTAATTTTGACATTAGCGGGCGTTGGTCCTTTTCTGAATCTCGGCTCCTAGCGGCGTGGTAGGTGAAATGTCAACTTCATCTTTTGATTTTCCCAAGATATGCGTTGATGCTTCCATTCCACCAACCTTGCGGTGATCGTGTAGCCGCAATCTTGAAATTGATTGGAGACACTGATGGACATAACGCAGCGTGAATTAGAAGTCTATATAATATAAAATTTAAATTAAAGGAAACTATCATGCAATCAGGATATTAGTATATAATAGGATAGGATACAAACTTTGTATGCTCCAAAAAACCGCTTTTCCTCGCCTGAACTTTCACACCCAGAACTCTTCTGGCCACACTAGAGTTGAACCTACTAATCCTTTTGAGAACCGGATTGTGGGACCCGGTGGATGAAGAAAACGAGAGAGAGAAAGAGATGGAAAAAGAAATGGATTTTCCTTGTTGGTTTTTTGGTTTTCCTTTTTTTAGCCCAAATTTTAGAAAACAATTTTGCAAAATGTGAAAAGTTTTTTCATTCAAAATGAAGCCCAATTTATAGAAAAAACCATGCAACAATTGCATGAAACAAATCCATAAAAACCCAACACCTATAATCCACTATCTTAGTGGGCTTAATAATGTCTCCATTATAAGCCAACACCTAGCCCACTATTTTGTTAGTGGAATTATCAAACAAAAGTTTGGATTTTCCCACTAACTATAGTCAAAGGACAAAATAGTCATTTAGCCAAAGTCAAACTTGACAAAAAAGTCAACATTTTGAATTTTTATGATTTTTTCCGAGACTAGTTTTGATCTCCCGAGCATGAATCCACATTCATTTTCTCGAAATTCAAATCACATTTGAATATAAGGTCGGTTAAAGTTTGACTTTTCAAAGTCAAAAGTCAATTCTTTGACTTTTTACATCTTTGACCATTTTCATTATTTCTGAGCTTCCAAATATGAACGTATTCACATTCCTTATATTTAAATCACATTGAAATATTAAAGCTATATCTCTAAACTGTAAAACCGACCACTATATCACATATATTTGTCGGTTTCTCTCTCTTCACCTAATTCGAATAATTCGAATTATTCTATCATACTGTTCTAAGTTTCTTCCATATGAGTTAGTAGGGGAACCTAATGGACCTATAGATCATGGGCTCCAACGATCCGAGATTAGCTGGCTAAACTCTTTAGACGGAGCTAATCAACATTCGTTAACTAACGGGTCATTCCACTATAGTCCCGTAGTTGCACTCCCCTCATATAGATATATTTGGGTCCATTTGATATAACCATGATTAGTAAGCTAATCTTTCATAGGTTGTTCATAATCTCGGCTGGGTCATAAAAACCGTTTTACCCTCGAGACTACATCTTATTCCTTAAGTTCCATTGATCCTCTAATGAACAATTGGTTTAAGGTCCAACCTATAAATCGAATCCCTCTCGGGCCACGGAGAGGTGGGGCCAGCGATGATGAGTTGCCCTCACTAAAGGGAACAACCTATCTATTATCCCTATAATGGGTAGGAGTGAATTCCGTCTTACACCCTATGTTCCCAACTATCCACCCGATCTTACCCCCGAAATGGGAGGCTTATTGGGCCAGCGATGATGAGCTGCCCTCACCTATGCAGATCTAAGGATAATTCCGAGTAAACAGGAGTTCATAGTTAGCTTAGGATTAAGATTAAGTTACCTAGGTCATCGATTAACGAAATAGTCAGTTTTATACATAAAACGACATTTAGAACGTAAAAAGTGACTATTTCATGGTTCAGTCTTATGCAAAATCATTGCATAGGATGCCCCCACTCACATATCTCTGTATGAATGATTCAGGATCACATCATTTTGTACTAACTACAAAGTGGGCCGCATCCATAATGTCCCCAGAATAAGGCGCCCAACCTTATTCATATACTATGGACCATTTTGGCTATATATTTGAACTTGATCCACATTTATGTCACTATATAAAGTTCAAACTACATTAAATAGCCTCAGGACCTTAGTTTATTGGATTCAAGATTACAATTTCAATAACAACTTTATCGAAAAACAAAACAGAATATGTTTATTAATTTATAAACTACGAGTTTTAGGACATAAAATCCAACAGAAATGGCGGCAATCGCTTGACGATCGCAACTCCTATGCGATGTCGTATGCGTTTGCGTTTGCGATGGAGAATTTCTCCGCATGCAGTCATCTATGCGATAGCCTGGCTTCCGCGTCTGCGTCCGATTCCTGCGTTAGCTACAAAGATAAACAATTCAACGCATAATAATGCATAATAGTAAGTTAGCCGAGATTCTTTATGCTGAATGACGCAAATTCATTTTCTCATGAATTCCTAACATAATTGCCGCATATTCTGCTTAACAGCCCTCATAATTCTAATAAAAGGCCTAAGATGACATGCATTTCTGCATGTCATCAGTTACTTATTTTATTTTCTTTACCACAAACCAATAAACATAAAATCCCTGGTTATATGTATGTGACTCAAGCATGTATATGGTGACATACAAGTGGATCATGTCTTGAGTGTTAACCAAAATGGTCTGTAGTATATGGATATAGGAGGGAAACCTTATCCTGGTAACACTACGGATGCGACCCGCTTTGTGGAATGGTCAAAAGTGTTGTGACTTGTCAAAGATGGTCTGATCCTGATCATTCCTGTTGGGGACTTGCGAGCGGGGGCGTCCTATACAAAGAGTTTGTATAATACCTGACCACGAAGTGTTAATGTCTCATCATATAACATCGTTCATGATAGAAACTTCATTTCACTAGGATGACCATAGGTAACATGATCTCAATCCTGAGTGAGTTGGGAACTTCTGCCAATAAAGGCAGTCCTTTGATTTGTATGGGTGCGAGTGGCTAGGTCACCGATTCAAACCTACCATTTTGAGGATTCGTCTGATTTGGGAGCTGGGAACTCAGCTACACAAGATGGAATTCACTCCTTCCCCGAGGCAAGGGTATGTGAAGGAAATCGAAAATGAGATTTCCATGAGCAGTGGAAGAACGATAATTCCAAATTACAATCAATAATAAATAATGCATTTCCAGTCGACTTCAAACAAATAATTATACAATTCATACAGAGAAATTACAGTATGAAAAACTACAAATGCACAAAAGGAACAATCGTACTAATAATGGCAGAAGCGTCTCCACGCTCCGTTGCGCATGAACGCTCGAACAATAGCAACCTCGGACGCTCGATCTACATGACCACAATGAACATAGCACGAACACTTCGTGCTCATCTTCAACGATCAGCCTCGGTCATGAACGACCTCTACAGCACCACGAATGGCCTCCAGAAAACCTCGACGGTGTCAAGTTGAGTCTAACACCACCAACAAGGCTACCTTGGTATTCTTGATGTGAGAATCTAGAGGGTGGGCTCTATTCGGACTTGGAATGAGGCAGACAAAGGAGGAAAACCCCGATCGCGTACACAATTGGGCAAGTGGGAGATGGCGGAGACCTATCGTACAGGTCGATGCCCAATCATTTAGATAAAGCTAAGCTATCATCTAGCAAAAGCTATGTGATCGTTTAGCTTATTGTTTAGCTCAGTATGTTGCCTACAGACTCTAGACGATCGTTTACTTTAGGCAAGCGATCGTCTAGCAAAACTATGCGATCGTTTTGTATATACTGCACGATCGTTTAGCTCGTCCAGCCGTTGTTTAGTAAATCCGAATTTACTTGACGACTTCGTGAGTTTCTTTTGCGCGAGAGAGAAAACTCAAAGAAATTTTTTTAGCATTTTAAAAATTTCTTTTCAAAATAGGAAAACCATTTTCCTTTTAAACTCACGGTTATCATGAAAATAATAACCATTCACTACTTTGGTTATTAAAGAAAAATAATTAATTATCCAATAATTAATATTCTTATTGTTGGGGTTGATGCCTTAAAGTCTTGTGTCCTGTATTTTGTAAACAGTATATACGAACACCTGTGATGTTAAGATATGATATTTACTTCACATATTTTATTTTGCTCAGTTAATTGTTTTATTTTCTTTACTACAATCCAATTAACATAAGATCCCTGGTTATCTGTATGTGATTCAAGCATGTATATGGTGACATACAAGTGGATCATGTCTTGAGTGATAACCAAAATGGTCTGTAGTAAATGGATAAAGGAGGGAAACCTTACCCAGGTAATGTTACGGACGCGGCCCGCTTTATGGAATGGTCACAAGTGTTGTGACTTGTCATAGATGGTCTGATCCTGATCATTCGTGTTGGGGACATGCGAGTGGGGGCATCCTATACAAAGGAGTTTGTATAAGACCTTACCACGAAGTGTTAATGTCTCGTTATATAACACTGTTTATGACAAGGACTTCACTTCACTAGGATGACCATAAGTAACACGACCTCAATCCTGAGTGAGTTGGGAACTCCTGCCATTGAGCGGTCCTTTGATTTGTATGGTGGCGAGTGGCTAGGTCGCCGATTCAAACCTACCATTTTGAGGATTCGTCTGATTTGGGAGCTTGGGAACCCAGTTACAGAAGATGGAATTCACTCATTCCCCGAGGTAGGGTAAATAGATATATGACTCCCTTAAGGGCTGATTCTGGGCTTGAACGATGTGGCACCACACACCTTCTCTTGGCCCGAGAGGTGTTCACAACATAGTTGGACTATGTTGTTATTTTCATTAGAGGAATCGATGGTACTTAAGGAGTGAGATGTAACTACAGAGCAAAACAATAAATTTGGCCCAACTGTACTTACGAGCATCTGTGAAGGTCATCATACTCATGATTGGTTATAATCGATGGACACAGAAATATATCTGTGGTAAGAAGAGTTCAGCTGTTTGTCTTTAGTGGAATCACTGACGGATGGTGGATTTCGTGGCTTAAAGAGTTTAGTCAGCTATTCACGTACCATTGGAGCTTCAAGCCACAGGTTCATTAGGTCACCTGGGTAGCTTGGATAAAGTCGAGAACCAGTGTTGGGTTAATTTTGAAATGTTCAAATTGACAAGAGGAAGTTCAATTATATATATATAATTGGACTAGTTAATTATATATGATATAATTGGCTAAATTTATGAGATACATTATTTTGGAGAAAATTAGAATAAATATGATTTATATCAAGTAGAAGGAGAAAATACTATAGTAGATATATGATATCAAACTATAGGATATAAATATAATGATTATATTTATTAATTAAATAATTGATTAATTATTTGATAATTAACAAATTTATCCACGTTCGGACGTGGGAAGTGGGTTGCGTAGGTTATGGTAACCAACGAATTAAAAATGAAAATCATTTTCATTTTTCACAATCGTGCATTTGTATTATCGTCCGCGCCCAAAAGAATCCATTAAAGCGATCGCGAGGCCTATACGATAGAGCTCGTCCGTTTCTAAACGATCTTCTGCCTTTCGTTTTCTCTAAACGATTGTTCAGCCTTTCATACACGATCGTGTAGCTCTTCTATACGATAAGCATTTCAGTTATACGATAGCACTGTTTTTCTCCCACTTGCTTATCGTCTACATGACGCGTTTCCTCCGTCCTCTACGAAACTCACCAAAGCCCACTCTTTGGGTTTTTTACGCCGAGGATACTCGAGTTTCTCTTGTGGTGGTGTCGTCCCTACTGCAGTGTTCGTGTACGTTCTGATCATGCTGTTGCAGTCGACATACTCGCCGGGTGCTGGTAGATTTGTGGGAGGTTTCCGTTGCTTAGGGTTCAGACATTCGAAGAGAGTCTTCATGTGGTATGAACCCTTTCCTTATTAATTATTGTATTCTGAGCATGCCGATAATTAGGTTTATATGCATAACTGTTTGTGTGGAATGTATGTGTTTTGTGTTTCGGTCACTGTTGACACTTATAACGCTTCGGTATCAATGAATGTTATTAAATGCTAGTAATGATGCGATACTACTACTGTTTATGCGTTAATTAGGGATTGCTTAGGTAGTATGCTCTGCGTTGTCACAAGTTTCCTTACGATGGAACCAAGTGTAATTCTACTGCAAGTTTCTCGGTATGATCCGAGGTCGAACATGGGGAAGTGGTGCCGATTATTACGGTATGTTCATGGTATATGCGACCGGGTTTTTAATTCTTTATAAAAGGTGTGTACAGTGTGTAAATTGCAGTAAAATAAAGGAAAGTGGTAAAAATGCGATAAAACATAAAATTACAATAAACCTAAGCTAGATGTTACAAGATACAGGCTTTATGTTCAAGATATTAGGATTAAGGCTGGCTGTGAAGATTGTGCAAAGATGTGGGATGTGACGACAAGTCTTGTGAACAAATTAGAAAAAGAAGGATAAGTATTACAAATAATGCAAGTTCTTAATTGAATTGAAGGTAAAATATTGTTCTGCTCTTCTCTTGGCATACACCTCTCAGTGATCGGCCGCGTTTCCCACATATCTGTGGTGAAACAGAGTCTAACGTAATGAACGCAAGGTTGCTTCCATGTCTGGAAGTACTACTTGCTTTAGTTAACACACTCTTCTGACCTTCTCTCGATAGATCAGAATGACATCTTCATTTTTGCTCTCACAGGTGAAGATGCCATCTAGTATGCTTTAGCTAAACGTATTTTATAACTTTAATACATATTAAGTTCTTGGTGATTCATATTGCTCATCAAGGGATTAAGAAAACATCATGAAGAAAGTGACTAATGGGTGAACAGAGATAGACAGAAAATGGTAAATGAAGTCTATTAAAACTTTTAATATTTCTACTAAGTGTATGATACATGATGTGTGAATGAAAAGATAAAGAAAATATGGAATACAATGAAAGAGAGATAGAACAGATACAATCCAGTGCCAATGTCTTGGCACAGATTCAATGGAGGTCTGCTTGCCGGATAGGATGGTCTCGATGGCAGGAAGAGCTTCCCTCTCAAGTTTGCTCCACCGGTAGCAGGGGTCTCTGCACAGAGCTTCGATCGGGTATATGACAGGTCGGATATGAGATTTACCTCTCGGCCTTATCTCGTTCTCTTCCTGGATTTCTTCCCTTCAGCACCCAGCTCAACCTTTTCTCTCTAAAATCTTACAGCACTTAGCCCAGTATCAAATAGCATATCTTTCTCTAAAATCGCTGGGGTATTTATAAGAGTATATCTTTGACTCCGGCATTGTGGTCCCCACTTGATTGTTATGGTAATTCCGGAGATGGAGGGATTTTATTCCTTCTGTTATGCAATCAGACCATCAATTCTGCACAACCGTTAATTGTACACGTGTCTCAATCTCCTGCTCTTGCGTTGCTCCGTTGCATCTTTCGATCATAGGTTCGCATGCGGTGTTTGTTTTTATTACCGCATGCGGTTGAAGCATAGCTCTGGACCGACTGTCGCATTGCACCGTTACTTCGGTAATCGTCTCTTCATGGTTGATCTACGGGCACAATGTTACAAAGATGCATTGATTAGTTTTTCATGAGCCTTGAGCGCAAGCGGTGACTTGATCTCCTACAAAACAGAGTAAAGTTTGGCTTGTCCTCCATCTTTTTGGCGTTAATGGGTGTAATTGCAAACATTTATAATTATTGTCATACTAGGTTAATTTTCATACAATTGGCGCATAATTACTAACTTTTGGCCACAATATCTAGATAAGGTGGCATAAATAACTTGTATTTCTACAAGTTATCAGTCACTATGAAATCAGAGCGATCTAAACTCACTCATGGAACTCTCGGTATGAGATCCTTCAATTGGTATTAGAGCCAGGTTTCTGATACTCCGATTTCATCTGTTGCAACCATATACATTCATGGTGGGTGCATTTCTACGTTATTTTAAATGTTAAATATGTTGTGATGTGCCGGATTAATGGATGTTATTGGGATGAATTGCTTTAGTTTTTTAATTCCTTTTACATTTGCGGTTGTTTGTAAAGGCCCCTGCGTTTTTGGGCATAAATAATCGTTATCGAGTTTGTATTCAAAGAGTGTTTGAAGTCTTTGTTCGTTCGTTGATGTTCTGGGCAAAGGTTGCGGCTCTTCGAGGAAGGAGGCAATCTAGGGTTGATCGCATCGTGCAGAAGGAGTTCTACACGATCGTTATCCATCGCATCGTAAAGATGTAGGAGTATGCGATCGTGGTTGAACACATCAATTAAACGATGGGGTATGCGATCAAGAGTTGGTCGTATCGAGTTGACAATTGGGCACACGATCGCTGAGTATCGTTTAATGCACACGCGCTAGACGATCGTTTAAGTCAGCAAGCTTCGTTAGTAACTGACTAAACGATCGCTTAGTATCGCAAGGTACATCGTTTACCAAGTTGCACGCATCGGTTAGATGATGAGATGCTCGCGTATCGTTTAAAGCGCGCTAGACGATCGTTTAGGTCAGCAAGCTTCATCGCTTAGTAACTAACTAAATGATCGCTTAATAACTTAAGGTAAATCGTTTACCTTTCGTCGCACTACACGATTGCATGGACGATCAGGCTTCGCAGCTTCGTCATCTACGCGATCGTGCTAATGTTCCTATCGTCTGGTGCGCGCTGAACGATCGTTTACCTGCTGGAGTTTGATACACGATGAAGACCTCCTGGCCGGTTCAAGATCCGGTTTGCCTGTGAACCGGTTTCCTCGATGAACAATGTAATAGATAGGGTTTTTCAATCCGGTTTTTGGTTAAAAGGCTCATCCCGATCCATTAATCCTTTGTTTATTACATGTGATGTATGTTTTATATGTCATATGGTATGCAAAAAACCCACCTTAGGTTATGCAATGATCATACATCATCTCTTTATTGTAATTGTTATAACTTAGAGAAGCATGATTTTAATTATGTAAGAGCATGCTCATGCATCATATAATATAAGAGTTATATTTATGCATGCATAAAAAGTATTGATATGCATCATCTTTATATTATAATTGTTATAGTATAAGGGTGAATGATAGCATGTTTGCTTAGTTATTACGCGTAATATAAAAGTTATATATAGTAATGACCGGACATTGCATGAAGCATGACACATAGGTTACTTTATAAATGTTATAAATGCCTCGTTATACGCAATGTTTTTTTAGTTGTTTCTTTTTAAGAGTTAAAGAGAAATTAGAACTAAAAGAGATAAGAAAGACATGCATACTCACTGAGGTTTAATTCATGGTTTTAAAATGTTTAAAACTTGGATCACATAGACCTAAGATCACGGTTCTAATATGATTAGCAACCCTAAGGATGTAATCTTTTAATCAGTTTAATAGGATTAAATTGGCTAATAAAAGGTTAAAGTGTAGCAAATCTATCTATAAGGGACCTTTTGTCTAAGGTGGGTTCTGTCTAGGCTGGGGTATTTAAGTTGACGAAAACGTTACACCCCTACCTGGGAACTTACCTGGAAAGGTGAATTAGATAGATTTGATGCATGCATACAAGTTAAGGACAGTCCATTAAAGTCTTTCAATGTGACTACTTGAACTTGTTTATATTTCATAAACAAACATTGTTTATGAGCAGAGTTTAAAAAGAAGACTTAGACTAAAATCAGTAGCTGGATTGTCTAGGTTAATGAATCCCTAGGTAGAACATTCAGTGGGAGGTACTTGAGGCATGAGATGCTTCACTTAAACCTTTCACTTTTCTCCTAAATAGTCCATACCGTGAGAACTATCCTCGGCCTCGCGGCAACTTTGGCGTGTCCCCCCAACGGATGGTGTTTGGATAGGTCAATATCAAGGTGGATGGAGAGAATTTTCATAGTAAGTGGGAGCGGGAAGTGTGACAACATATCCCTTGATCTCCCTCGTTAAGTTGAATAAAGTTACTGCGCATCGCCTTGAGGCACCTTAGGAGTGCCCCCCTAAAGGATGGCAGTTTTGCGCGTTTCTTTATTTGATCTCCTGTAAGAGGATAAGGTAACTTAGTCTCTTTTCCTAATCTGTCTTTTCCATACAGTAAGTCCATTAGGGTGGGACTCTGGCACCGAAAATGAGGGGTTACACTTACACGAAATAGTTAAAGGTTAACGATTCTAGACTGAAAAATGGTAGGTTCAGTTCCAAGAGTTGGTTCTGCCTAATGGTTGAGAATATCTCATCCCAGTGAAGGGGCAACTGATCACCCCACCGGTGGCATTTGTCCTGACTCACTGGGGCATCATTGCAAAATAGAAGTCTATAACTTAGGGTACTTGTAACTGTTTTGCAAAACAAGTTGGGGTTGATGCCCTAAAGTCTCGTGTCCTGTAGTTTGTAAACAGTATATACGAACACCTGTGATGTTAATATATGATATTTACTTCACATCTTGTATTTTGATCAATTAATTGTTTTATTTGCTTTACTACAAACCAATAAACATAAAATCCCTGGTTATCTATATGTGACTCAAACATGTATGTGGTGACATACAAGTGGATCATGTCTTGAGTGATAACCAAAATGGTCTGTAGTAAATGGATAAAGGAGGGAAACCTTACCCAGGTAATGCTACGAACGCAGCCCGCTTTGTGGAATGGTCATAAGTGTTGTGACTTGTCATAGATGGTCTGATCATGATCATTCGTGTTGGGTACATGCGAGCGAAGGCATCTTATACAAAACAACGAGACTCCGGGAGAATTAGGACACCAATCCCAAAAATCTCCCACTTGTTCTAATGACTCGGAAGACTAATGTACAATACAATATAAAAGCAAACTTGCGATGTCCTTTCCTTAACCCATTCTCTTTCTGATTCATTCACAAGACTTGCACCACACTTATTTAGACTGTTTTGCACAATTCACAGCCAATCCTCACCCTGTATCATTAATAGTTTAGTCATTTACTTATTACCGCAATTTATTTTCCAGCACTTTTCTTATCATTACAATTACTTTCATCGCATTTAATTTTCTGCAACCAAATTCATTATTCTTTATGTTAAACCGGTCACTATTACCACATTAGTTTCGCATTTAATAACAACAATCCCCGTGTCGACCTCAGGTCAATCTGACAAACTTGCGTTGGAATATACTTGGTTCCAGCATAAGAAAACTTGTGACATGCACTACACGAACGCATATCATTATCATCGCATACATTTAGACGTAGTATCGCATTATCTTTATCGCAAAGAACTTGAGCGTATAGAGCCATCAACATTCATTCATTCATTTTTAAATCATTACAAGTTTTTGGCGATAGATAATAGATATAGATATAGATATAGAAAAAGATAACAATTTCGTCTATCAAGTTTTTGCGTCGTTGCCGGGACAGAACTTGAATCATTCATAAGCAACACATAGAGATAAAAGAATAAATTTTTATTCAACAGGACCTAATGACCTGTGGCTCAAAGCTCCAACAGTACGGAATAGCTGACTAAACTCTTTAGCCACGAGATCCACCATCTGTTAACTGTCAGGCATTCTACTAAAGCCAACGGCTGAACTCTTCTTATCACAGATATATTTATGTGTTATCAGATATAACCAATCATGAGTACGATGACCCTTCACAGATGCTCGTAAGTACAGTTGGGCAAATTATCGTTTGTCTCTGTAGTTACATCTCACTTCTTAAGTACCACTAATTCCTCTAATGAAAAATACAACATAGTCCAACTATGTGTGAACACCTCTCGGGCTAAAAGAAAGTGTGTTGGCCACACCATTCAAGCCCCGGAATCAACCCTTAGAGAGCCATCTATCTACTTACCCTG
Organism: Benincasa hispida; assembly: GCF_009727055.1. Classification (NCBI taxonomy): domain Eukaryota; kingdom Viridiplantae; phylum Streptophyta; class Magnoliopsida; order Cucurbitales; family Cucurbitaceae; genus Benincasa; species Benincasa hispida. The sequence continues at coordinate 3,148,468 of NC_052357.1, forward strand.
CCTCGTGGAAGGAGTGAATTCCATCTTGTGCAGCTGAGTTCCCAACTCCCAATCAGACGAATCCCAAAATAGTAGGTTTATTGGTGACCTGGCCACTCGCAGCCATAACAATCAAAGGACCGCCCTCAATGGCAAGAGTTCCAACTCACTCAGGATTGAGGTCGTGTTACCTATGGTCATCCTAGTGAAGTGAATTCTCTATCATGAACGATGTTATATAACGAGACGTTAACACTTCGTGGTCAGGTCTTATACAAACTCTTTGTATAGGTGCCCCCGCTCGCATGTCCCCAACATGAATGATCAGGATCAGACCATCTTGACAAGTCACACACCTTGTGATCATTCCACAAAGCAGGCCAATCTGTAGCACTTGCCAGGAGAGGTTTCCCTCCTATATCCTACTACAGCATTTTGGTTATCACTTAAGACATGATCCACTTGTATGTCACCACATACATGCTTGAGTCACATATAGATAACTAGGATTTTATGTTATTAGTTTGTGGTAAAGCAAATAAAACAATTAACCGAGCAAAATATAAGATTGTGAAGTAAATATCATAATTAACAAACAAGTGTTCGTACATACTGTTTACAAACTACAAGACATGAGACTTTAGGCACCAACCCTAACAACGAGTTGGCTAGCTGCCCAGTTCCAAATGTTGGTGTGGACAGTATGTTCTCGAGATCCAGATTATTCGGGATCACAAAAGCAAACGATTAGCCCTATCTCAGGCATCGTACATTGATCAAAGTTACTAGGTACGGGATGCAAGATTCCAAGAGGGTTTGTTATCCTTCAGGCATGGAATTGTTCTGTCTAAGGTCAATGTCCTAAGACACCTCAAGAAGTTGAGGATGAATAGATTCCCTATGCTTCTATTGTAGGAGCTTGATGTATGGATGTTGTGTACTTAACCGACATTTGCTATACAGTAGCATGTCGGTATCAATCCAATCCAGGACTTGATCACTAGATGGCAGTCAAGACGATCCTCAAGTATTTTCGGGAACGAGGGACTACATGCTTCTATATGGAGATAAGGATTTGATCCTTACAGGGATACAACGTTATTGATCCCTTTTACAAAGGATACAATGTTGTCAAGTGTCATCTGGAGAGTCTGGGTCTGCGGACATACGACATCTTTTCTAGGGCAAGTGGGAGATGATACTGGGGTTTACCTTTAATTTATTGTATATTGTACAT
>NC_052357.1:3150870-3153823 GCF_009727055.1 Benincasa hispida
AAGTAGATAGATGGCTCTCTTAAGGGTTGATTCCGGGGCTTGAATGGTGTGGCGCCACACACTTTCTTTTAGCCCGAGAGGTGTTCACACATAGTTGGACTATGTTGTATTTTTCATTAGAGGAATTAGTGGTACTTAAGAAGTGAGATGTAACTACAGAGACAAAACGATAATTTGGCCCAACTGTACTTACGAGCATCTGTGAAGGGTCATCGTACTCATGATTGGTTATATCTGATGAACACATAAATATATCTGTGATAAGAAGAGTTCAGCCGTTGGTCTTTAGTAGAATGCCTGACAGTTAACAGATGGTGGATCTCGTGGCTAAAGAGTTTAGTCAGCTATTCACGTACTGTTGGAGCTTTGAGCCACAGGTCTATTAGGTCCTGTTGAATAAAAATTTATTTCTTTTTATCTCTATGTGTTGCTTATGAATGATTCAAGTTCTTGTCCCCGGCAACGACGCCAAAAACTTGATAGACGAAATTGTTTATCTTTTTCTATATCTATATCTATATCTATTATCTATCGCCAAAAACTTGTAATGATTTAAAATGAATGAATGAATGTTGATGGCTCTATACGCTCAAGTTTCTTTGCGATAAAGATAATGCGATACTACGTTCTAAATGTATGCGATGATAATGATATGCGTTCGTGTAGTGCATGTCACAAGTTTTCTTATGCTGGAACCAAGTATAATTCCAACGCAAGTTTGTCAGATTGACCTGAGGTCGAACACGGGGATTGTTGTTATTTAAATGCGATACTAATGTGGTAAATGTGACCGGTTTAACATAAAGAATAATGAATTTGGTTGCAGAAAATTAAATTGCGATGAAAGTAAATTGTAATGATAAGAAAAGTGCTGGAAAATAAATTGCGGTAATAAGTAAATGACTAAACTATTAATGATACAGGGTGAGGATTGGCTGTGAAGTTGTGCAAAACAGTCTAATGAATGTGGTGGCAAGTCTTGTGAATGAATCAGAAAGAGAATGGGTTAAGGGAAAGGACATCGCAAGTTTTTCAATCTTATTGAGGACGCAACTCAGGTTCCGCTTTCCCTTGGCTTACACCTTTTAGTGATCGGCCACGTTCCCATACGTCTATGGTGAAACAGGGATGAACGTGATGAACGCAAGGTTGTTTCCATCTCTGAAAATACTTCTCACTTTAGTTAATTCATTCTTCCAATCTTCTCTCGATAGGCGGAATAACATCTTCACTTCTGCTCTCATAGGTGAAGATGTCGTCGAGCATGCTTTAGCTAAACTTAGTCGTTTCCTTAACAAGGGTTAACTCACTCGCTTAATCCTTCCCCTTTACCCAGGGGATTAGCGACACATGATGGAGAAAATGGATGATGAATGTATGGAAAAGAACAGAGAGATGATAATGATTACGATAATGATATTAAATCTAAGATCAGCGTTTGATACAAATCGTGAATGAAAGATTAAAGATAGATGAACACAGTAGATGAATTGGAAAAATAAGAACGAATACAGAAAGAGTGTCAATGTCTTGACACAGATCTTGATTAGAGACGTTGTACTTGTCGGCGTATGGATGAAATGGAGTGGGAAGCTTCCCTCTCAGGTTTGCTTTCCAGGTAGAAGTGACCTCTCACACAGAGCTTCTTCTTCGGGAATGGAAAGAATTGCTTGCTCGGAGACTTACCTTTCAATCGTCTCGTCGTTCTCCCGGATTTTCTCTGGATTGTCTCTTCAGACCAGCATCCCCAACATTGAATTTGATGAAGCTATTTATAGACCTTGGCTCCTTCTGTATTAGTGGTCCCACTTTGAAAATCTGATAATTCCTGCCATGGCGTAGTGGAAATGTCCGCTCTGCTCCACGATCAATTTGTTAAAATCGTACAATAGAAAAGCTATACACTTGTCAGAAGTCCATGTGAATGCGTTGCTCTTCTCATCTTCGATTGATCGCCGTATGCGGTGTAGTTGTTTTAATCTCTTATTGATTACCGCATGCGGTGGAAATGCGTTGATCGCTTGAATCCATGACTGATTATCGCATGCGCTGCAATTGCATTGATCTTTTCCGTTCTTGATCGATTGCCACATGCTGTGTGGATACATTGTTCATTTTTTTCCTCAAGCAATTAACACATGCGATGACCTATTTCCTGCAAAACAAAGACTTGGACATTCCATTTCACCATCACAATGGGGTTAGTGGGTGTGTTCCCGACACTTTACAATTTTTGTATTTCTAAGCCAATTTCTATACTGTCGACGTAACTTTTCCTTCTTTTTGCCGCATAATCTAAATAAAACAGCATAAATAACTTGTATTTCTACAAGTTATCACACCCCCAAATTTAGATATATGCTTATCCTCAAGCATATCTTCGACTAAGGCAATTTAACTCACTTCCTATCCTAACTTTGCATCGATCGGCTACTCCGAATGCTCCACCTCTACATAATTTCTCAACACTGCAAGTTCCTTCTATCCTTTAAAAATTCTTCAACATGCTCTATTTTATTCTTATCTAAGACAAACCTCTACCCAAAGTTCCCTTCTAGTTTTGAGAAGAATGTTTTACCTCTTCTTGCGAAAACAACGAAGTGCATCTTTATGCGGTGGCCTGGTTTGCATCATCGTATAGAGAATGTTGATCATGGTTACACCCTTCGTGTTGGCTTGCTCCCACGGGTGTCATGCGAGCATCCAACTTCGATTGTGTACCAATCTCAACTTCAACTCTTGATCCTTAGCCAAGTTTTACTTTTGCTAGTCAGAGGAGTTGTCTCTTTTATCCTTATTTTCTCTTTTTTTTCATATTGCGTCGATCCTAGAAACCTACCTTCGTTTTGGCTTGCTCCCATGGGTGTCATGCGAACATCCAACTACGAGCAGGTTCCTTTCACAACTTAACTCTTATCAAGTTGGGATTTTCCCTTGCGTTGACAGCAGAGTT
>NC_052357.1:3154228-3157483 GCF_009727055.1 Benincasa hispida
AAGAATTACCGCAATAAATTGACAAAGGATGATAAAAGTAAAGAGGCCAACACATAAGGAAAGAATGATTACTCAGTTGTATAAAATTTGTCTAAGTACAAAGAATTATAAGTATCACAACACAAAATTGTAAGTATGTACAAAAGAATACAAGGTATAGCTTCTTATAAAAATTTGAATTGCCGCAAAGAAAAATTGCAAAATTGCGGAGAAGGTGGTACACCCCTAAATTTAGAGTTGCGGCGGGGGATCTTGATGAGGAGGATGTTGTGGAGGAGCTCGTTGAGGCACTTCTTGAAATTGCAGAGGTTGCTGTAGATGCAAAGGCACCATGAGACCATGTAGATATGCTGTTAAGAAATTGAAGTACTCATGGTTGCACTCTTCCAGTTGTTTTTGGTTCAGGCGAATGGTAAAGATATTTCGTTGAACGCATCCATTAACCCTATTACGATGGCGAAATAGAATGTTTCAGTCTTTGTTTTGCAGAAAATAGGTCACTGCATGCGTTAATGGCTCGAAGACAAAATGTACAATGCATCTACATCACATGCGCCAATTGATCAAGAACGAAGAAATGATCAACGCAATGACGGCGCATGCGACGATCGATCATGGACTCTAGGATCAATGCATTTCAACCGCATGCGGTAATAAAAAACAACACTGCATGCGGTGATCGATCGAAGATATGAAGAGCAATGCATTCGCAGACGATTCTGACAAGTGTATAGCTTTATGTTGTGCAATCCTGATAGATTGATCGTGGAGCAGAGAGGAATTTTCCATTACGCCATGGCAGGAATTATCAGAATTATACAATGGGACCACAAATTCAAAGTGCCAAGGTCTTATCTATAAATAGCTTCCTTAAATTCAGATAAAGGGGAGAGAGGTTGGTTTGAAGAGACTTTACAGAGAAAATCTGGGAGATCTACGAGACAAGGCTGAAAAGTGAGTCTCCGAGCATGGAATTCTTCCGATTCCCGAAGCTGAAGCTCTATGCAAAAGGTCAATTCTACCGGGAAAGCAAGCTTGAGAGGAAAGCTTTCCTCTCCACTACATCCATACGCCGGCAAGCACAAGTCTCCGATCGGGATCTATGTCAAGACGTTGACACTCTTTCCGTATTTGTTTCTATTCTTTAATTCATCTTCTGTGTTTATCTTCATTAATCCCTCATTCACAATCGTGTATCGAACGCTTATATTTAGAATTAAATGTTATCATCGTCATCATTATCATCTCTCTGTCCCTTTCCATACATTTATCATCCATTTTCTCCATGATGTGTTCTTAATCCCCTGGGTAAAAAGGGAGAATTAAACGAGTAACTTAATCTGTGTTAAGGTAATCAATTAAGTTTAGCTAAAGCATGCTCGATGGCATCTTTACCTATAAGAGCAGAAGATGTTATTCTGTCTATCGAGAGAAGGTTGGAAGAATGCGTTAACTAAAGCGAGAAGTATTTCTAGAGATGGAAACAATCTTGCGTTCATCACGTTCATCTCTGTTTCACCATAGACGTATGGGAACACGGCCGATCACTGAAAGGTGTATGCCAAGGAAAAGCAGAACCTTAGTTGCGTCCTTAACGCGATTGATGAACTTGCGATGTTTTTACTCTTTACTTATTCTCTTTCTGCCTTATTCATAAGACTTACCATCGCATTCATAGATTCTTTTGTACAACTTCATAGCCAGTCCTCGACCCCTATATCATAGTAATTTAGAAATTTACTTTATCAATCCATTTTACTTTCAGTACAATTTATATTTCTACAAAACCAAAATTCTTTATTCTTTATTATAACCGGTTGCATATATCACATTAGTATTGCATTTAACGACAACAATCCCCGCGTTCGACCTCGGATCCTTCTAAGAAACTTGCGTTGGAATTATACTTGGTTTCAACGCAAGAAAACTTGTGAAACACACTACTTCATCGCATACTAAGAGCATATCACTATCAACGCATACACTTAGAACGTAGTATCGCATAATATCTTTATCGCAAAGCACTTGAGCGCATATAGAGCACTTTCATTCATTCATTAGTGCAATAGTTGGGGACATGAACTTGCATTACATTCATATTCATCATTGTCCATATAGATAAAGATAACATAATTTCCATCCTCACAAGTTTATGGAAACTTAAGCTTCTATGATTCATCCATCAGTAGTGTGCATAAGCGATACAAAACATACACAACATAACAAACAAACATTTTTGTATCCGTCAACAAGTTTATGGCACCGTTGTCAGGGATTGGTAATGGTTAGTGTTGAATACTTTTGTGGTATTTTGCAGGACAGATCTCTGTTGTACTATCTGTTTATCACGAAGAGCAGGCTAACGGTTTATGAGTACTGGAACTAATCCAGAATTCGAAGCTGACCCAGAGATCGAGCGTACTTTTCGCGCAAGGGCACGCCAGAACAAAATCAGGGGGCGAATCGGCCAGCGCAAGTTCCTGCCTTTCTTTCTGCTGACCGCAATATCCCCATGAGAAACTATGCGACGCCGAATCTTTACGACTTCTAGCCTGAGATTTCACGACCAATGGTTGAGGAGAACACACGTTTTGAAATAAAGCCGATCATGCTCCAAATGATACAAAACGTGGGGCAATTCGGAGGTCTACAAGGTGAAGACCCGTACGCCCATCTGACCAGCTTTGTGGAAATGTACAACACTTTCTCCATCCCTGGAGTCACCCCTGAAGGAATTAGACTGTACCTCTTCCCGTACACACTAAGGAATGAGGCAAAGAGGTGGGCTCATTCGTTGAAGCCAAATGAAATCACGTCATAGGACCAGTTGGTGGAGCGGTTCATGAAGAAATTCTTCCCTCCAGTCGTCAACGCAAGGAGATGGAATGATGTGTTGAATTTCGAGCAGATGGACAACGAGACTCGAAGCACCACTTGGGTGCGTTTCAGAAGATTGGTGAACAATTGTCCGCATATTGGGATTCCCAATTGCGTTCTGATGGAGACTTTTTATAACGGCCTGAATCGATTAACGCAAGCTGTTGCTGACACCTCCGCAGCGGGAAGATTTATAGATAAGACCTATACAGAAGCCAAGGTCATCCTTGATCGCATTTCTCGAAACACGGATGATTGAGTGGATGACAGATATGGGGGAAGAGGCCGCAATAAGTTGCGTCTAATGCGGAGGGGGTCATGCTGCAGAGATGTGCCAATCGAACCCGCAATCGGTGTTTGTTATCCAAAACAACCCTT
>NC_052357.1:3157508-3178359 GCF_009727055.1 Benincasa hispida
CACACAATTTAGATATATGCTTATCCCTCGGAAAGATATCTTCGACTAAGGCAATTTAAACATCACTTCCTATTCTAACTGTTGCATCGATTCTACTACTCGAATGCTCACACGCTCTAAACATAATTTCTCACACTCGCAAGTTCCTATCTAATCCTTTAAAAAATTTCTTCAACATGCTACTAATTTTTATTCCTTATCTAAGAACCTCTACGCCAAAGTTTCCCTTCTAGTTTTTGGAGAAGAATGTTTTAAACCGTTCCTTCTTCATCTTGATCAAAGTGGTTGCTGGGTAAATCAGAATAATGGGATCCTGAAAAGATAGCATCTCTTTATTGCGGAGTGGCAACGTGATGCCTTCAAAGGCCGTGTTTATAATGCGGTAATATCAATGCGCACATCGTGTTAGCACAGCGAAAAGGGTAGTAATTCGATTGATCATGGCTCTACCACACCTCCGTTGCTTTTGACTATTTGATTACATTCTCGATTCCGCCGTGTTTGGCTGTTAATATGTTCTACTGTTAGAATTGTACTTATTTTTGTCGGCAGTGTCCCCTCATCACTGGGTGGCCATACGCTCCGAGCAAATTCGCCCCAATTAACTTCTCAATACATGGCCATTTGTCTGTAACAGGCCAATCTCACATGTCACACTACCTCTTAGAAAGTGCACGCCATGTTTAGCTCACATGTCTTCCAAACACCGCTCTTTAACCTCTTTGTGTCTGTGTAGATCAGAGCAAAACTCACCACATTAGAGCGAGGTTTTGTCGCTACTTTAATCTTATTAGTTCCTCCTTTAATATATTACAGAGCTATTCTCGTATGGTGCTCTCGATAACCTGACAGGAACCGGTCACTCCTCTCTGTGCGTGGAGTTGGAGCTGATAGCTCTCACACCATGAGGGTGTCATCATGCCTGCATTAATGCTAAATGACACTACCGTGAGACGGTCTTTACCAATAGTATCAGCACAAACTATAAAACTCTTCATCCCATAGAGTTGGGAATTTCCCCACTCTGATCTCTTTAGTGAACAGCAGAGTATTCTTATTTTATTTTTTCGTTTTACCTTTCATCTCTTCTCATTCATGCGGCTGCTCCGGCTGGGATAGTGAAATGTCATTGGTGTCAGACTGATTGTGAATAATCCAATCATTCCCGCGCAGTGACCCACAAACTCGAACACATCGATCATCTCTGTTGCCTTTGGGATCGAGCCATCTAACTCACTACAACAACTTTTTCTCCTCCCTCGCCAAAAGATCCTAGACAGCTCAGCAATTCCCTTTGTAGGTATATAATCTAGCTTATAGAGGCTCAGCTCGCACACGGCCGTGATTCTACCAATATCTATCATGAGACGTCTGTATTAGTTGAGAGACAGAATAGATGAAAGAATCATCTTCTAGCTCTATAAAGCTCTACAACCTCAATCTCTTCGAATATGAGAGAGTTTGAACCGCAGTTGGTCCAAAGTCTTTCGTCACACACGTAACAGGATAAAAGACGTCAGGGCTAATTCGTGATGTGCTGTCTTAAGGGGCACTTTTCTTCTATCCGGTTGAGCATTTGGAACACCCCTTCCACATGACCATAATTCTATTACCTCAATGTGATCGCAGCATCGATATAAAGTGCATACACTCACCTATATTGTAAATTCACTAAGTTATAAGCAAGAGCCGGGATTATTGCCTTCATTGTTAATCATACTATACAAGGCTTAGCGCCAATTCCTTAATCAAACTCAGCTCCTTACTGATATTCACCGATACATGGTGCCAGTACAGCTGTCAACGTGGTGGCTTAGATATCTTGCGGACGCAGAGGACAATATTCTAACCCACATTGGCTATAGGGCCAATACCACCCACTACAACTGTTGAATACTTACCAGGGTATTACCTTCATTTAACAGCCTATTCTGATGCAGTAGATTAGAGTCCTCAGTATTGGATGATGCCCGAATAATCTAACACTATGAGCACAATGATGGGATGTAATGAATAGTATCCGAGGCCTAATACTACTCTGTGAATCTACTAGCTATTTACTTGTTTGAGTCATCTAAGACAGCAATATATTGGTAACTTATAAATGGCATTCATTTTGATCCTAAAGTAGTACTAGAGTAGTTATCCGAGTATAAGGAGCTTAATTTCAGACCTAACCCATAAGCTAAGTGTCGGGATAGGTAGTACCGACGATCATATGGAGTTCGAAAGAGATAATAATCTATATAATATCCCTTAGAAAAGATATTTTGAGAAAATTCTTGCTCTAAAGAGGTATAAACTGTTCTCTGGTAGTTGGATAACATGGGAGGAGCAGGTAGCGCTATTAGTGCACAAAACTTGCCGGAGGAGGGTCGCGTGTTTACATTCCACTACAGTATCGATACTGAAAGAGCTATTGCATCGAGGAATAGAGTGGTGCGAGGGATCAATCGTATGCATCCTTTGTCCTGTGCAAGATCAACTTCATGTTAGATATGTACGCCTACTACAAGAAAATTGGCGGGGATTGACCTAAGTAAAGGGATCTTTGTAATCGTGGTACTGAGTGAAACGACTTTCCGTCTTTGAGACTTTCGAAGGCAACACTCGGACTAAAGGACTTACCATCTCCTCGCTTGAGCGGGGGATGTCAAGGAAGAACAATAATTGCCGCTCGTCAGGTAAAGTGGAGCACACAATTCCGTTAGCCAATTTAGGCAGAAGGTTTAGCCCTTGAGTTAATCAGATGTACATACACGGCCTACCATGAGACGCCCAAATGTAGATATGGCGTTGTTAAGGTGTAAAATAAATTGAGAGTTATCTTTCCTCGTCGCATGGTGCAACTCTTCCCAGATTTGTCATTTTGGATCTCCATGGCGAATGGTAAAGATGAGTTTTCGTTTACACCGGCATCATCCATTAAACGCCTAATTACGATGGCGATAATAGAATCTGTTTTCCAGTTTTGTTTTGGGCCGGGACTTAAATACGTCCAGCTTTGGATTGCGTTAATGGCTCGAAAGACAAGATGAGATGTATCAAATGCTATCTCACTAATCGCTTGAGTCGTACTGCTATGCCGGGCACTTGATCAAGGAACGAAGAAGTATGAATCACGCTAATGAGGCGCTCATCGCAGACGATCGGATCATTGTGTGATGAGCCTCTCCTAGGATTCATGCATTCTCACCAGGCATCGCCGTAGATGAGACAAACACACTGATGGTGGCTCGGATGCATTCGCATCGACGAGATATGAAGCAGCTATGCATTCGCATGCGATTCTGACAAGTGTTAACGCTTTATGTTGTGCAATCCTGATAGATTAGATCGTGGAGCAGAGAGGAGTTTTCGCCACTTACGCCCATGGCAGGAATTATCAGAAATTATAGCAATGGTTTTGACCACAAATTCAAAGTGCGAGTGTCTTTGTATCTATAGAATAGCTTTCCTAAACTTCAGATAAAATGCGGGAGAGAAGGTTGGGTTTGAAGAGGGTACTTTACAGTAGAAAGATCTCGCGGTGATCCTTCGAGACACAGGCTGGAAAAGTCGAGATCTCCGAAGCATCGGAATCATCTTCCCGATTCCGAAGCTGAAGCTCTATGGCAAAAGGTCAATTCTACCGGGCAGCAGCTTTGAGAGGAAAGCTTGCCTCTCCACTACATCCATGACGAGGTCCCGGCAAGCACAAGTCTAGCGATCGGGATCGTATGTCTAAGACGTTGAGACTGCTTTCGCCGGGTATTTGGTTTCTATTCTTTTAATTCATCTTCTGTGTTTATCTTCATTAATCCCTGTCATTCACGATAATCCGTGTATCGAACGTTATATTCGGCACACACTTAGAGGTTTAAATGTTATCATCGTCAGATTGCTATTCTTCTCGAGCTCTGATCGTTCTCGTGGTTCCGCCATATTGGTCCAGTGTGTTATGATCATCTGCGGCTCAGTTGTTATATCTTATCTACTGATCGTGCTTTCTTCATCATCGCGGTTAACAAAGGGAGAGATAGCTTTAGATAAACACGTGGAGTTTAATGACTTCATACTCCGTATAGTATTAAAGGCATAACTGTCATAATAATTTAAGTTTTTAATCGAGACACTAAATTAACCAGGCTAGAGGCAATGCCATGACGAGATATTTCGTTGGCATCTTTACTCCAGTCTATATAAGAATGTCTAGATTGAGTCGTCTTATTTATTCTACCTAGCTGTCTAAATGTATACGATAGACGATAAGGGTTTACGCATCACTACCAAAGAATGCCGTTAACTAAGCGAGAAGTATTTCTAGAGAATGGAAAACAATTCTTGGCGTTCCCATAACCTGGGTATTTCATTTATGAGAGGGAAAAGATTTAATATACGAAAATCAAAATATAACAAGAAAAAGGGAAGAGAAATTGCTCTCAGCAGCATCTCTTTTTTCATTTCTTCATGCTAATAGAACGTTGGGCGAAAACACCACACTTTTTCTTCTTCAAAACTTAGCTCATACAAACTGCTCGAAGACAGGCCACGAATGCACTGAAAAAGTGATCTGTTATATGCCAAAGGGAAAGCAGAACCCTTAAAAGTTTTGCTGTCCGCCTTTCAAACAAGCAATATTAGAGATTGAATAACGTTTGCGATTGTTTTTAAACTCCTAGTAGTACTAATATGATATTAAGTTTCTCTTTCTATGTCCCCTTTTATTCATAAGATCTTTCTCCCATCCGCTGGCATTTTTCTTTATTTGATTTTTTCTTTTTGTTACAAACTTCATTAGCCAAGTTCCCTTTCGCATTTCCCTTATTTATCTTCATTTTTAGAAATTTAGAATTTATTATTTTGAGTATCTAATATTCATATTTGGAGACAGTTATATTACTATATTTCAAAAGTACAAAATTTATTAATTAATACACTTATTCTAAAAAACCGCTATTAAAATTATTTATATTCTCTTCATTATTAATATGCACGAGGCCATAAATTGCATATTGAATACGACTTTAGATTAATTTTCTATACAGCTCATATTTATATAATAAAATGAACAAATCTAATATCTTAAAAGGAGGATATAATGGATTGATTAATTTGCACTAGAGCTGTCTTATTACTAAATCGACTATAACTAGAATTATTCCTGGCAATAGTAAACTATTGCTCGTTGAAAAAAAATGAGTTAATATACCATATGGATGTCAAAGACTGCGAAGAAAAAGTTAGTGAAAGAATGGCACTCTAACCTTATAATATATATAATGGCAGACTTAATAAATAAAGCAAGAACGACTCATATAAATATAAACTATCTTGATATAAATCCTTAGCAGGTAACTCACTATATATGACACCAAGTAGCTTATACGTTTGGCATAATAATACTTTAATCTGAGCAAAAGCCACTCTTTGAGCTGTCAGATGATAAGAAAGCACCCTTATGATCAATACGTCATTCATTAGTGCAATAGTATGGACTGTCGCTAACAATAAGGAAGAAGTATGCTTTCTAATATGGAATGTCCGGGATAAAGTACTATTCTGCAAAATTTACATTGCTCTCCCATTCATATCATACAAATTGTCTATTTTGTAAGATGAACTAACCAATTGTGAGGCAGTAACTCAATTTAAAATGTATTGCTAGCAATCTTAATTTTACCACGACCATGCCTACCGGGCACATTCATTATAATCTACCATTAAAGATAATATTAAAATGGGAGAATGACATCTAATGTCTATCTTAAATGCTTACTTAACTCTAATGATTCATCCATCACAAGTTAAGTCTCGTTTTTTGTTCACTTATTCCACAAGCGATACACAAAACACAGAACTTATCGCTAAAATATACTGACAATGCATAACATTTTAATGTAATACACCGTTTATACAAGAGGTACCAAAGTTTAATGGCACCGTTTGGTCAAGGGATTGGTAAGTAGTTTAGAAGTAAGTAGTCTAGAAATAGACATTCATTGTTATGAGATATATGTTTGCATGGACAGTACTTTGTGCTTCCAATGTTTTTAAGGTTAGATGCATAAAACTTTCTTTAATATTTCTTGTTTTTTTAAGAAGAAGGATAAATTTTGTTTGTACAATCAGATATAGTTTAAGCCTCTTATTGTAGTTGAAAGTGGAGGATGTGCTAATGCACAGGTTTTAGCCTGAGTACAAAATACCTTTCCTAAAAAAACGGATATATTCATATATCTCGCAATTGAATTAAACGGGATCAGATCTTGATCTTCTCCACTCGAGAAGAATTCACTATAGTTAATTTTTGCTAGTTCCGTTGAGTTTTCGTTTGCTAGATATTCTTTAATAATCAGTTAAGAGCCAATTATGGCTTAAGCGCCATAGCATAGCTATATTCAAATTATCATACGTAGAGAGAGTTCACAGTATAGGTATCGCAAATGTACGCTTAATGGTTCACGCTTTTTCTCTAAAGAAGGATTATAAATGTTCTCTAAGTCCTTAATTTTTAAATAGGAATTTATGAAAAACATGAGTCAATTAATGGATATGCCGCACCATCATACTTTTGAACGCAGATGAAAAGTATATTTATGTACTCGAATAGCAACAATTTGAGATAGATGAATCTTTTTTGGACATTCACAACCTATAGCGGATGGATTTATACTCATGATTAAAACGCTATGAGAGATATGAATTAAATGGTTATAAAGGTAGCTAAACACCTACTCGCGACTTATATATAGATATATATTAATATCGGCGAAATCATTTATAAAACTAAAAAGAAAAAAGAACAGCAAATTCCAGAATAGCAAAAATGGTAATTATATCTTAAGCCCTAATAAAATAATTATCAATAATACGTTTGGGCATTCCATTCATCGGTTTAGGTTCTCAGTGTAAGACTAGACTTCGCCGTATTACGAGCGCCCAATTTAATTTCTCCATCCTTAACCACCCATATTCCATTATCCTTTTAGCTTGCTAATTATATTAACTATACAATTAAAAATTAAATCAGATAATGCACAAAAAGATTATAGAATAACACAATAATATTTGAACCACTCTGATACAGTTGGCTAAGCACCTATTTAGTGAAGGAGATTCATCCAAAATAACATTAGTAACACTCAATTTCATTTCTTAATAAGGTCCTCCTCTTCACGAGATCATGATATACCACACTAAAGAGATAACGTATGTAATCCTATTATAACAGAATATTATTGGTACTCTCAAATTAGGAAAAATGATTTAAATGGCGATATATGATACCACAATGCTTTCATCCCCGATAGCACATGGACAAAAAAAAAGAAAAACTTGGAGCATATTGTTAACCTCTTACCACGGACTATCGAAAGCGCATATAAGAGGATGGGAGATATGGGATACTCATCTCATTAAATCGTTGGCAATGAAAATCGACGTCATATATTCTAAGTTTAGAGATATAAGTATACTAAATACTCCCATTTAAGATAAGGTTAGGATGCGTGAAGGCGGTTCATTGAGATTCTTCCACTCCTATTCGTTCATAACACTATTAGTTTATTTTTTAAAAAAAAGTTTATAGATATTTTTTCTTTCTATAGCGCCATACTGTTTTAAATAGTGTATTCAGCAAGATGATTCCAATGGAAATAAGTTTGTGGTGTGTTTGTATTCAATATTATATCCGGAAAGTCGACGCTATTAGAGAATACTATATAACTATAGAGACTACCGGAGCAAAATTTTAACTGTCTACACTGCGAATACTAATACGCACCACTATACTTAGGTGAATGACGTTATTTTTTCGAGTATAGATTTAATTTTTGAGTGAAAATACCTATATTTTGTCAACACGTCGCTTTTATCAGTTGTGAATATAACCCCAATCTATTTCGTTCTGTTAATGGCTTTTAACATATTTTTAATATATCGGTTCTCTTTTGATTTGAGGATATAATACCGCAGGGGACCTGAGCTGACTATTTCTAGATTTATTTTTTCTAAACACAGAAGGAAATAAAATTATTGCAAAGAATTGTAATAGAACACAAAGGTATAATTTTATGGAACATGTTATCCAGCTAAATGCAGAGGGTACGGAGGCATTAATGTATTTCATATATTTATACCGCATTACTTCTTTTATTATTACAGAGTTCTCAACAAGAATCCATAGAGCTTAACTGTCTGTTGAAGGGGCTAACGCAATTTTTTCTGCTTTTCTACTTCGTTATCATTAAACATTAGAAAGAAGAAAAAAGTATTCTAACTTAAAATCCATATAGTTTATATTTGACCTGGATCGCATCTTTAGGTGGTAATGACAGATATTGAATTAGTGAGAGATATATTGAAGGCTCAAAACAGAGCATACGGCTAGATATTACTGATCCCGGAAAAGAGAGATAAGCAGTCATATCAATGTTTTTCGTCTGCAGCGGATGCATATAGAACACCATTTAATGAAATGTGTCTCGCCTTTACCACATATATGGATCAGCTTAGCAGTTGAACTCTACCAATTAATTATCAATCCTTTGTCCTTTGAAAAAACCAGAAGGATACCCGAGTGGAAGTGCATATGAATTCACCAGTGCTCCTTTCAGTATCTCACAGGCTCGAGCTGCAAATTTGCGTATTATCATATAATAAAACCACCTAAGCATACACGAATATGGAAGTATGAAATTTGCTAACTTTAAAATGGCACTTGGATAATGCACACAGATATTGGAGTATGCGCTCTCAAATTCGATCTGGACAAGTTGTTCGTCATTATTATTGCTATTTCAAAAAAGAAATATTTAGGGAGATATAGGAGATTGTTCCTAACTGGTAAACGTTTAATTATTCCATCCACAAAGGTTTGCAGGGGTTCGTGTATTAGTTATTGTTTATTCATCTTTGGAGGTATTAACATTAGGCAAAACACATTTAATGAAAGATGCGAGCAATGCCCACATATACGATCCTAAGGTTGGCGGAATCAAACCACTAACTTCGGTTGGGGAGGTAGCAAATGACAGGAGGCCTAGAGGAATCAATTGAAAACAGTAATTCAGGAATCGACGGAAATCCTCCTCTTTTTCACTAGAATCAAGAATCAGTCAACCAAAAGACAACACATACCAAATCCTCCATCTTTTCACTAGAATCAGAATCAGTCACCAAAGACAACCACATAACCAATCGTCCACGTCAAACACCTCTGTAAATTCGTCATCATTGGAGTCCCTGCTGAAACAATACATTGAGAAAAATGACGTAGTCATCCAATCACAGACGTCTTCAATAAGGAACTTGGAGACCCAAGTCGGGAAATTGGTAGTCGAGCTTCGCAACAAAACATCGGGAACGCTGCCAAGTAACTCAGAAGCCCCAGGATCTCATAGGAAGGAACAATGTCCTTGATGACATTGCCCAGGCAAGTCTGACCGCCTGCGAGGATGCAGATTGCGGTAATCGTGAGGAATTTGTCTTTCAATCAGCATCCTTAGAATCTATCTTTATCGCTTTATTATCGCTTTCCTTTACTGTTTTTTGTATCGCGTTATTTATTGCTTACTAAATTTAGCCTTTACTGCTTTCCGAAATTACTTTCAATTTAATTCAATTGCGTTATTTCCATGCCTTGTTCAATTTACTTACTTTTCTACGTAGTTTGTGTTGTTCTTAAATCTCCGTGAATGACTAACTAAAAACAAAATGAACACCGCAAAGTCTTATCGACTTGCGTTGTTGATGAAATAAAAATTAAAAAATAATAATAAATAATAATAATAATAATAATAAACTTTAATAAACATCCGGTATGCATTGCGATGACGGGTGCATCTTGCGCTGATAAGATACACTTTATGTCCATCTTACACAAATGCATTACGCTGAGGGCTGTGTTGCGCGCGTATGTATTCTACGCACGTCCTTAGCGAAAACGCACTATGTTGAGGTAGTGTTGCACCAGTAGAAATATCGTGCATCCGTCCTCTAGAAATGCACTGAGTTGAGCGGTGTGTTGCACTAATGCATGCGTTGTTGCCCGTCCTTCACAAATATGCATTTGCGGTAACGGATGCATTGTGTTAATATTTAACCTTACGCCCGTCCGAATAAAATACAAAAGATAAATTCTTTTTGCGAGAGAGTAGTCCAATCGTTTAGGCTTCCAAGGAAATGATGACTTAGAAGATGAAAGGACGTCCTTCTCTGCTAATTCATAAATGCGAGGAGCACGGTGGGCAGGCTTTTTGAGTATTTCGAAGCCTGCCACGCAGAGTTTGTGTTGGGCCCATCATGGCCCAACCTATAAATTCCCTCCTCCTTCATCTGAGAAAGTTTATTTGAATCTCTAAGCAAAAAGAAAACCATAAGAACTCTCTGCATACCAGACCTTCAAAATTTCTTCTGTAAACCAAAGAAATTTTCCAACTCTTCCACTCATCGAAACCATGGCCGAGCAATCCTCACATTCATCTTTCCTACCTTCATCATCTTCCTTAGCCCTCGAAACAGCACGGGAGGCAGCATTCCTCGCTGCCAGCTGCCACCTTGCTGCCCAGCCCAAACCTGTTTAAAGAATTGCCGAAAAACCGCGGCGAAAACCTACTGTAGCCAAACCACTCCCAATCCGAGAGGGGCCTGAGCAACGAAGAGTGGCCTCCAACTCGCAGTTACTGTCACATCGGAAAGTGAGAGAAAATGAAAAGATGACAAAGAAGTATTTGGGAGCTATTCTGAGCAACATGGAGAATGAGGGAGGGCTAACCTGAAGCCGAGGAGTTGTGTTAATCCAGGCCCTTGCTTCGGAGAAGGGAGATGGCAGAAGCTTCTCGGAGAAGTGCCATGCCCGCTCTGCGGATAGCCTAAAGGAAGTACTGTTCATAAACAGATCCTATGAGGGACCCATCAGCGTCATTTTGGAGGCCAGCGTGGGAGCAAACGAAGTTGCCGAGAAACGAACTAGAAGGGAAGAAAGAAAAGAAAGCAGAAGGCTCGCGGTAGACAGCAGATGAAGTGCCCCCGAGCCCGACCAAGAAGAAGCGAGAAGAAAGAAAAGAAGTCGAGTGAGCGAAGACGAGAGCGTAATAGCGACGAAGAGACTAGTGCCCCGAAGGAATGAAGAAAAGAGATGTTAGCAAGGGCGGAAACGCCTAGACTGTCGACAGAGAATCCACCACCGTAAGGGTGGAAGAGAGGTGTGCCACCGACAAAGAAAAAGAAATCAGCGCAACTCAAGTGTCATCAACGTATATCAGGACGGTTGCGACTGAAGACAGAGAAGATCCAGACATCACCCCTCTAATGATGGCGTCTGTAAGGAGTATGCGTCGCAAGGTGCTCAACAAGTGACCCAGCAATTTTTACGATGCATAGCAGAGGAGAAGGAAATAGGAAAAGAGAAAAAAGAGGAGAAACAAGAAAAGATGTTACGAGCGCATCAAATCTTCGCATCAGGCGATCTGGCAAGAAAACTCCACGATGAAAGGAGAGCAACGCATATTGCTAGCCTTGGAGCAGTTTTGGAAAAGAATGAGAGAAGAAAAAAGAGGAAGAAATAAGAAGAAGGAAGAGGAAGGAGAAACGACGCAAAGAAAATGTGCAACGCATTAGAGAAAACAAAAAAAAAAGAAGTTGCAGAGTGGAAAAGGGAAGAAGAAAATCAGCGCAAGGAACGGGAATGCAAAAAAGACAAAAGTCCCGCCTTGCATTGGCTCAAGATAAGGGCAAAGTAAAAGTTGGAAGCAACGAGCCTACGTTGACCAAGGTTCCCATCAATGAAGAGGGAAAATAGAATGAGCATGATGATGGAGATGGGGTTCTTCCTGCATCAACGCCACTACCTGATTTAATTACAAGTGTTATGTGGAGCATGGGTGGGAGACTTTCTGCCAATGCCCATCCATCGTGATTCCTACGGTAGTGAGAGCTTTTTATATGGCGCTCATGACACCAAAAGATGCATGTGATCATGAAAGGGTGGACAGTTCCATTCAGCGCAAGGGACTTCAACGAATTATATAAGATGAAGGACATCCTAGATGCACCGGGCAACAAAATTATTGATGATCTCGAATAAGAGAAAATGAAGGATGCACTGAGAACATTAACGCAACGGGAAACTCAGTGGTCAGTATCTGTGAAAGGCATAAAAACCCTTGTGTCCAACAAACTGCTTCCAAAAGTGCGTCTTTGGGTTTAATTGGTGAAAAGGTGACTCATCCCTACATCGCATGACAAAATAGTTTCAAGGGATCGAGTAATGGCCGCATATTGCATATCGCGCGGTATTCCGATTGATGTGGGCCAATTGATTGCAAAGCAAATTGGAGGTTTTGTAGGGTGCGTGAAAGGCCAATACTTCTTTCCTTGGACAATTTCGAGCTTATGCCTCTCTGTTGGTGTAGGTATTAAAGAGGAGCCAATGCCAGAAGTCCACGGTCTCATTAACACAAAGATCTTGAGAATGCTTCTTAAGGACTCTCCTCACTGCCCCGAGCTTCCATTTAAACGGCCCCTTATCGATCTGAATGCGCCGCAGCAACCCAAGCCAAAGAAGCAGTGCAAAGATGACAAAGGCGAGGAAAAAGTCCAAGAGCAATCAACGCAAGACCAAATACCCTTGGACCTCTTACCTTTAATTATTTGCCCTCTAAGCCCACCTATGGAACCTCTTTTATCACTCCGAAACACTTTACTAATGTCCTCCTTGCTCCCGACTCAGACAACGCATCCCCAGCAGCATCTTTCCCCCATCCATCTCCACCACATTTTTCATCTCCATTGTCGTATGTTGACGACCCACATGATTTGAGTGAAGGCACTTCCGCTCAACCTCAAACCGTTGATGGTGAAACATCGCAGGCGCATCCTACCACTGCAACCCTTACTGCTGACCTAGCAGAGATGTGTTCTCTTCTCTCTCAATAACAAGATTTCTTCTGCCAAAGAATAACGGAGTTACAGGAGAGCCACGCAGAGGTGCAACGCAGCATTGCGATGACGCGGCAGGTGCTAATCAATATTCAACGCAATATTTTCACTATCGACCTGAACTAGAGACAAATGGCGGAGCACAACCATGAATACTTTAACTTTTTGACAGCCTATTTACATGGTACCATGGTGCCTCCCCATTTACAACAACCTTTGCATTTTGAAGCAGCTCTTCGAGTTCCTCCACAAAATCCTCCTTCAGAGCCCTCGCCGCAACTCTAAATTTGGGGGTGTGCCATCTTCTCAATAAATCTGCTATTTTTTGTTTGCGACCATTCTTTTATTCATTCATTATTTTTATGTATAGAAGCTATAACTTGATTTTTTGTACATGCTTAAATTTTGTGTTACGATGATTGTAATTCTTTGTATACTTAGTTAATTTTAATACAACTGAGTAACCATTCTTTCCATATGCGTTAGCCTCTTTTGTATCATCTTTGTCAATTATTGCGATATTCCTTGTCTTTTATTTTGCGTTATTAATTGCGCTTCCATGATGAGTAGTATGCATACCCTTAGCAACATTTCTTACACTTTGCACTTTCTGACTAACACTTAGATAATTCATAGCAATAGCACTGCTTTACCTTTTCTATTTTAAAACT
Organism: Benincasa hispida; assembly: GCF_009727055.1. Lineage (NCBI taxonomy): Eukaryota > Viridiplantae > Streptophyta > Magnoliopsida > Cucurbitales > Cucurbitaceae > Benincasa > Benincasa hispida. The sequence continues at coordinate 3,171,101 of NC_052357.1, forward strand.
CTACTCAAACCTTCTTTTCAAAATTTTATTAAAATTTTTTTAAAAAAAAATTCATACAAACTCCAATGTCAGCGCAAGGGAAAATCAAAATCCCAACCTGATAAGAGTTAAGTCATGAAAGGAACGTGCTCATAGTTGGATGTTCGCATGACACCCGTGGGAGCAAGCCAAAACGAAGGTGGGTTTCCAAGAACGATGCAATATGAAAAGAAAGAAAAAAAATGAGAGAAAAATAAAAGAATATAAGAGACAACTCCTCAGACCAGCAAAAGTTAAACTTTGCTGAAAATCAAGAGTTGAAGTTGAGATTGGCACACAACCGTAGTTAGATGTTCGCATGACACCCATGGGAACAAGCCAAAACGAAGGGTGTAACCATGATCAACAGTCTCTAATAAAATAATGCAACCCGACCACCGCATTCAAGTTGTATCAAGCTGTTTTTGCAAGAAGAGATATACATTATTTTCAAAACAAGAAAGGAATTTTTGAGTAGAGATTTGTTGTATAAAAGAATAAAGTAGGGCATGTTTATGAATTATCAAGGATAGAAGGAAATTGCATTGTTAAGTAATGTTGCCTAGGTGGAGCATTTGAAGCAACCAATCGACGCAAAATAAGGATAGGAATTGAGCAATATTGCCTTAGTAGAAGATATGCTTGAGGACAAGTATATATCTAAATTTGGGGGTATGATAACTTGTAGAAATACAAGTTATTTATACTGTTTTATTTAGATATTGCGGTAAAAAGAAAGCGTCGATAGTATAGAAATTGGCTAAGAAATGCGAGAATTATAAAATGTCGTCAATACACCCACTAACACCATTGCGATGGTAGAATAGAGTGTTTCAATTTCTGTTTTGCAGGAAATCAGTCACCGCATGTGTTCATGGCTCAAAGATAAAATAAATAACGCATCTACGTCGCATTGCGCCCATCATTCAGGAATGAAGAGATGATCAACGCAATGACGGCGCATGCGACAATTAATCAAGAGCTTAGTGGTCAATGCAAATTCAACCGCATGCGATAATAAAAAAACAATACCGCATGCGGCGATCGATCGAAGATATAAAGAGCAACGCATTTGCGGAGGATTCTGACAAATGTACAGCTTTCAGTTGTGCATTTCTGATGGGTTGATTGCGTAACAGAAGGAATATTCACTCTGCCATTTTAGGAACTACCATAACCATAAAGTGGGGACCACGAAGTCAAAGAGCCAAGCTTCACCTATAAATAGCTTCTGCAAATTCACTGAAAATATACATGAATACATAGAGACGTGCATATATCGATTCTAAGAGAGAGACTGGTCTTAAGTGACTGTCCAGAGTAGATCCGGGATAATCACAAGATAAGGCCGAAAGGTGAGTCTCCGAGCAAGGAATCCTTCCAATCCCCGCCGTTAATCTCGGTGCGAAGGTAATTTCTACCAGAAGAGCAAGCCTGAGAGGGAAGCTCTTATCTTCATTACTTCCACACGCCGGCAAGAAAAACCTCCGTTCAGAATCTGTGTCAAGACATTGACACTCCTTCTGTATTTGTTTCTAATCTCTTTTTCATCATATGTATTCATCTTCTCTAATCTTTCATTCACAACATGTATCGAACGCTTAATTCTATAATTAAATGTTATGATAATTACCATTGTCATCTCTCCGTCTATTTTCGTTCATCCATAATCCATTTTCTCCATGATATTTTCCTAATTCCTTGGGTAAATAGAAAGAATTAGGCATGTGAGTTAATCGTGTTAAAGAAATAATTATGTTTAGCTAAAGCATGCTCGACGACATCTTCACCTGTGAGAGCAGAAGTGAAGATGTTATTCCACCTATCGAGAGAAGGTTAGAAGAATGCATTAACTAAAGCGAGAAGTATTTCCAGAGATGGAAACAACCTTGTATTCATCACATTCATCCCTGTTTCACCATATTGATATGGGAACGCGGTCGATCATCGAGAGGTGTACGCCAAGGGAAAACGGAACCTTAGTTGCATCTTTAATGCATTGACAAACTTGCGATGTTTTTACTATTTATTCTTTCTCTTTCTGCGTCATCCATAAAGACTTGCCATCACATACATAGATTCTTTGTACAACTTCACAGTCAGTTCTCAAACTCAGTATCGTGTATCTTGTATCTTGTATCATATTAGTTTAGGATTTAATTTTATCAATGTAATTTTATTTCATCGCAATTTACATTTCTGTATAAACCTAATTTTTTATTCATTGTTAAACCGGTTGCATGTATCACAAAAGTAACGCATTAACGAAAACAATCCCTGTGTTCGACCTCGGATTATTCTGAGAAACTTGCGTTGGAATTATACTTGGTTTCAGCGCAAGGAAACTTGTGACAAGAACTACAACATCGCATACTATGAACATATCATTAACAACGCATATACGTAGACGTAGTATCACATTCTTTCATCATCATAGTGCATGCATAACAAAGGAATCCATTTTTACCGTCAACAAGTTTATGGAGAAATGAAAATTTAGAGCGATGGGACAGAAAGCTGACGGCAGTCGGATCCAAATTAAGTTGACAGCTGATAACGGTCATGAAGTACATTCAGCTTTATCGGTGACAATTATCCGGTGCATCAGTCAGGAATTAAAGCTGTCCCATCTGTACAATTAGGAGAGGGAATCCACCTTTCACCATGGAAACTTTATAAATACCAAGTGCATTCTTTAGAGAAGGGGTTAAGCAGTTGATTAATTCATCACTTACAAGCTCATGCCTCTATCCATAGTTTTCTTTCATTTTAAGGCAGACGTGAGGAAGAAGGTGTGTCGATAGATCGTTTCGGCAAGCTTGGGAAAGCACTGGAAGCTCCAAGACAGAGAGAGGGTCGACGCCTGCGGAAGCGGGAACATTTGTAGATCAGAATAGAGATTCAGTATAAAAAGCCTTGGTCAGCAAGGAATTGCTACCAGGCTCTCTACCTTTACTTTCCAATACCATTTTGTACTCAACTCAGTTATAAGAATGGAATGTCTTTCTCTATATTTGTTCACTCTCTGTTATTTATGCATGAGTAGCTAAATTAGTTGAAGGTTGAAAGGTAGTTAGATAGCATAACGAGGGAATCTTCATCTTTGTGATTATCTTGTTTATGTATGCTTCATTCGTCTATTAGAGATACTCGAGAGAGTATTCGAAAGACAGGATCTAAACTTGGGAAGGTCAGGTCAGAATCTAGGTTTGAAAAAACCAGATTAGAATGCGTAAACGGGAGATAGACGCTTAGGAATGAGCACTATTTGTTATCAATGCAACGCATGCATCTTAGCAATAAGGAATGATTGTATGCGGTCACCTTGCTTTCATGCATTTTGCGTCAACGCATAGGACAAGAGTAGAGATTTAGAGATAAGCTCTATGGACATTGTGCATTCAACACATCCGTCCTAGACTTAGAAGCATCGTATTTACATTAGGAAATGACTTGTTGTGCATGGTTGTAACATGATCACAAGGTTTGACGCATTCCCGAGTAATGCTAGATAAAAGACCTTCTCAACCCGTTCATCGCATACTCATTACATCTATCAACGTAACTATCTTTCTCAAATCCGCCACCTTTATTTACTTCTTTTTCATCAATACAACAACACACCCACACTTTATTTATTTACTCGGTTACCAAAAAGTTTTCATAACATTACCAACGCAACTATTTTCACAAGTCTCTGAGTCGACCCTGGACTTACCAGGAAACTCAAAGGAATTTACACTTGAATTTCACTGGGGAAACTTGAGTGCACAACGCAATCCATCAACGCATATCATCCAAATTTCCATTCAATAAAATAACGCATCAATGAACTTGCGATGTTTTTACTCTTTATTCATTCTCTTTCTGCCTTATTCATAGGACTTGCCATCGCATTCATAGATTCTTTTGTACAACTTCATAGCCAGTCCTCGACCCCTGTATCATAGTAGTTTAGAAATTTATTTTATCAACGCATTTTACTTTCAGTGCAATTTAAATTTCTGCAAAACCAAAATTCTTTATTCTTTATTATAACCGGTCGCATATATCACATTAGTATTGCATTTAATGACAACAATCCCCGTGTTCGACCTCGGATCATTCTGAGAAACTTGCGTTAGAATTATACTTGGTTTCAGTGCAAGGAAACTTGTGACACACACTACTTCATTGTATACTACGAGCATATCACTATCAACACATACACTTAGATCGTAATATCGCATGATATCTTTATCGTAAAGCACTTTCATTCATTCATTAGCGCAATAGTTGGGGACATGAACTTGCATTACATTCATATTCATCATTGTCCATATAGATAAAGATAACATAATTTCCATCCTCACAAGTTTATGGCAACTTAAGCTTGTATGATTCATCCATCAGTAGTGTGCATAAGCGATACAAAACATACACAACATAACAAACGTAAAGAAAGATTAAAGATAGATGAACACAGTAGATGAATTGGAAAAATAAGAACAAATACAGAAAGAGTGTCAATGTCTTGACATAGATCTCGATCGGAGACGTTGTGCTTGCCGGCATGTGGATGAAATGGAGTGGAAAGATTCCCTCTCAGGCTTGCTTTCTAGGTAGAAGTGACCTCTCGCACAGAGCTTCTTCTTTGGGAATGGAAAGAATTTCTTGCTCGGAGACTTACCTTTCAGTCTTGTCTCGTCGTTCTCCCGGATTTTCTCTGGATTGTCTCTTCAGACCAGGCTCCCCAACATTGAATTCGATGAAGCTATTTATAGACCTTGGCTTCTTCTGTATTAGTGGTCCCACTTTGAAAATCTGATAATTCCTGCCATGACATAGTGGAAATGTCCGCTCTGCTCTACGATCAATTTGTCAGAATCGTACAATAGAAAAGTTGTACACTTGTCAGAAGTCCATGCGAATGCGTTGCTCTTCTCATCTTCGTTCAATCGTCGCATGCGGTGTAGTTGTTTTGATTTCTTATTGATTACCGCATGCGGTGGAAATGCGTTGATCGCTTGAATCCATGATCGATCGTCGCATGCGCTGCAATTGCGTTGATCTTTTTCGTTCTTGATCGATTTTCGCATGCTGTGTGGATGCGTTGTTCATTTTTGTCTTCGAGCAATTAACGCATGTGGTGGCCTATTTCCTGCAAAATAAAGACTTGGACATTCCAGTTTGCCATCGCAATGGGGTTAGTGGGTGTGTTCACGATACTTTACAATTTTCATATTTCTAAGCAAATTTCTATACTGTCGACGCAACTTTTCCTTCTTGTTGCCGCATAATCTAAAAAAAACAGCATAAATAACTTGTATTTCTACAAGTTATCAGGTCCCCTGGGTAGTTTGGATAAAGTCGAGAACTAGTATTTGGGTTAATTTGAAATGTTCAAATTGACAATAGGAAGTTCAATTATATATGATATAATTGGACGACTTAATTATATATGATATAATTAGCTAAATGTATGAGATATATTATTACGGAGAAAATTAGATATAAATATGTTTTATATCAAGTAGAGGAGAAAATACTATAGTAGATATGTGATATCAAACTATAGGATAAAAATATAATATGATTATATTTATTAATTAATTAATTATATGATAATTAATCCTAATATCACGTTTGGACGTGGGTTAGTGGGCAACGTCGGTTATGGTAAGCGATGGGTTAAAATGAAAAATGTTTTCATTTTTGAACCGTGCAATCGATAGTCATTCGCCCAAAAGATTTCGTAATGCACGCGCTGATGAAAGAAAACGATCGCTTAAGAGCCTATAGATAGTCGCTTTTCTGCCTAAACGATCGTCCACCTCGTGTTTTGACTAAATGATCGTACACCTTTTCCTAAACGATCGTTCAGCAAATCCTACATGATCGTATAGCTCTTCTATGCTATAAGCACTTCTGCTATGCGATAGCATTGTTTTCTCTCCTACTTGCTTATCGCCAACACGACTCGTTTTTCCTCCATCCTCTACCAAATTCATTAAAGCCTACCCTTTGGGTTTTCACTCCGAGAATACCTGGAGCTCATTAGTGGTGGTGTCGTCCCCATTGCGGCATTCATGTTCGTGTTGATCGTGCTGCTGCAGTCGACATTCCCACCGGGCGTTGGTAGATCTGTTGGAGGGTTCCGCTGCGTTGAGGTTCTGATGTTTGAAGATAGTCTTCAACTTGTATAGAACTCTGTCTCCTTATTATTTATCTTGTTCTGAGCATGCCGATAATTAGATTTATTTGCATAACTGTATGTGTTGAATGTATAATATGGTATTTCGGTCACGATGAGATCGGAGCGATCCGAACGTGCTCATGGAACTCATCGATATGAGATCCTTCAATTAGTATCTGATCCAGGTTCTGATACTCCGATTTCATCTGTTGCAACGAAATAAGATTTACATTCATGATAGGTGCATTTCTATGCTGTTTAATTGTTAAATCTATTGTGGATATGCCGGACTAATGGATGTTTTCGAGATGTTTAGCCTCGGTTTTGATTTAGATCCTTTTACATTTGCGGTTATTTGTAAAGGCCCCTTCGTTTTTTGGCATTAATAATCATTATCAAGTCTGTATTCAAAGTTTGTTTGAAGTTTTGAGTCGTTCGTCGAAGTTCTGGGCAAGCGTTGCGGCTCTTCGAGGAAAGAGGTGATCTAGGGTTGATCGCATCGTGCAGAAGAAGTCTACTTGATCGCTGTTCATCGCATCGTAAAGATGAAGAAGTAAGCGATTGCTGATGAATGCATCAATTAAATGATGAGGAATACGATCAAGAGTTAATCGCATCGGGTTGACAATCGAGTATGCGATCGCTGAGTATCGCATCGGGTAAATGATGAGATGCTCGCAAATTGCTTAACGCATGGGCGCGCTGGATGATCGTTTAGGTTAGAAAGCTTCATCGCTTAGTAACTGACTAAACGATCGCTTAGTATTACAAGATAAATCGTTTACCTAGTTGGTCGCATCGGGTTGACGATCAAGTACGCGATCGCTAAGTATCGCATCTTGTAGACGATGAGATGCTCGCGGATCGCTTAATGCGCAGGCGTGCTAGACGATCGTTTACGTCAACAAGCTTCATCGCTTAGTAACTAACTAAACGATCGCTTAGTATTGCAAGGTAAAAAGTTTACCTGGTTGCTACATGATGAAAACCTCTTGGCGGTTCGAGATCCGACCCGCCTTTGAACCAGTTTGCTCGATGAAAAATGTAATAGATAGGATTTTTTTCA
>NC_052357.1:3182229-3292609 GCF_009727055.1 Benincasa hispida
GGAACAAAGTCTACACCTTCCTCTTCTAACTCTGCAAAGGGGAAGAAGAAGAAGGGTGGTAAGGGTAAAAGGAAGGCATCTGCTAACCCACCACATGTCGCCCCAAGGAGATGTCCACAAGTTGCTAAAGGAAAGTGTTTCCATTGCAACCAAGATGGACACTGGAAGAGGAATTGTCCTCGGTATCTGAAAGAGAAGAAATCAACCAAGGCCGATAAAGGTAAATGTGATTTACTTGTGCTTGGAACTTTTTTAGTGGAGAATGATGATTCTGCATGGATAATTGATCCAGGCGCCACTAACCATGTTTGTTCTTCTTTTCAGGGGATTAGATCTTGGCGACAGTTGGAGGCTGGTGAGATGATGATGCGAGTAGGCATCGGGCACGTCGTCTCAATTGTGGCAGTGGGAGGACTCCAATTAGCTTTACAGAATAGGTTTCTTCTTTTAAATGATGTATATATTGTTCTTGAACTAAAAAGGAACCTTATTTCTATAAAGTGTTTATTGCAATGTAAATATACTGTCTCTTTTGATGTGAATAAAACATTTATTCATAAAGATGGTGTTTTCATTTGCACAGCAAATCTGGAATCGAATTTATAGTTGCTAAGGCCATTAGCCATTAATTTCCTCCATAATACTGAAATGTTCAGAACTGTCGTAACTCAATTAAAACGTCGACGAATTTCTCCAAAAGAAAATGCCCAACTTTGGCATCTATGTTTAGAGCACATAAATCTCAATAGGATTGAGAGATTGGTAAAGAATGAACTTCTAAGTGAGTTAGAAGAAAATTCTTTATCAGTGTGTGAATCTTGCCTTGAGGGTAAGATGACTAAACAACCTTTTACTAGAAAAGGTTATAGAGCCAAGGAGCCTCTTGAGTTGGTACATTCTGACCTTTATGATCCTATAAATGTGCGAGCCCGAGGTGGCTATAAGTATTTTATCAGTTTACTGGTGATTACTCCAGGTAAGGATATGTTTATCTTATGCAACGGAAGTCTGAATCCTTTGAAAAGTTCAAAGAGCTCAAGGCTGAAGTTGAAAATGCATTAGATAGACAGATTAAAACACTTCGATCAGATCGAGGCTGAGATATTTTGGACTCGGTATTCCAGGACTATTTGATAGAACATGGAATCGTTTCCCAACTCTCAGCGCCGGGTACACCTCAGCAGAATGGTGTAGTGGAGAGGAGAAATAGGACCTTGTTAGACATGGTTCGCTCGATGATGAATTACGCTTCCTTATCGGACTCATTTTGGGGTTTCGCAGTGGAGACTGCGGTGTACATACTCAACTGTGTTCCCTCCAAGAGTATTACTAGAACACCTCTGGAGTTGTGGAACGGGCATAAAGTAGTTGACGTCACTTTCGCATTTGGGGTTGCCCTGCACATGTACTTAAGGCTAATCCCAAGAAGTTGGAACCATGGTCGTGGTTATGCCTCTTTGTAGGCTACCCCAAAGGTACACGAGGGGCTTATTTTTATGATCCGACGGAAAATATGGTGTTTGTTTCAACAAACGCTACTTTCCTGGAGGAGGATCATATAAGGGAGCACAGTCTATGAAGCAAAGTCGTGTTACGTGAGCTTTCCAATGAAACTATTGAAACTTCAACAAGAGTTATTGAAGAGCCTGCTATATTAACAAGAGTTGTTGATGGGAGTTCATTCAGTAGGTCGATTCCACCTCAGGTTGAGGGAACCTCGACGTTGTGGGAGGGTTACGAACCCACCCGTTCGTTATCTGGGTTTCACGGAAATCCTTGCTATGGTAGCAGATGGTGACGTTGAGGATCCGTTGTCTTATAAGAAGAAGATGGAAGATGTTGACCAGGATGAATGGGTCAAGGCCATGGATCTCAAGATGGAGTCGATGTACTTTAACTCAATATGGGATCTTGTAGATCAGCCTGATGGGGTTCGCCCTATAGGTAGTAAATAGATCTATAAGCACAAACTGGGTGTTGATGGGAAGGTACAGACCTTCAAGGCTCAACTTGTGGCAAAGGGTTATACCCAGGTAGAGGGAGTCGACTATGAGGAGACTTTCTCACCTGTTGTCATGTTAAAGTCGATCTGCATCCTCCTGTCCATTGCAGCTTATTATAATTATGAGATCTGGAAAATGGACGTCAAGACGGCCTTTCTGAATGGCAATCTTGAGGAGACCATTTATATGGTGCAGCCCAAGGTTAAGAGCAAAAGTTTTGCAAATTGAATCGGTCCATTTATGGACTGAAACAGTCCTCTCGATCTTGGAACATATGGTTTGATACTGCGATCAAGTCGTATGGCTTTGACCAATACGTTGATGAACCTTGTGTGTACAAGAAGAGCATCAACGCTTCAGTAGTCTTCTTCGTGTTGTATGTAGACGATATCCTACTCATTGGGAATAATGTAGGTCTACTGACTGTAGTTAAGAACTGGCTAGCAACCCAAATCCAAATGAAAGATTTAGGAGAGGCTTAGTTTGTTCTAGGTATATAGATCTTTCAGGATCGTAAGAACAAAGTGTTAGCATTGTCTCAGGCATCGTTCATTGACAAGATGTTGCTCAAGTACTCGATGCAAGACTCCATGAGGGGCCTACTGTCGTTCAGGCATGGAGTCACTTTGTCTAAGAACATGTGTCCTAAGACGCCTTAAGAGGTTGAAGAGATGAGACGGGTCCCATATTCGTCTACCATTGGTAGTTTGATGTATGCGATGCTCTGTACACGTCCAGACATCTGTTATGCTGTGAGCATAGTCCGTAGGTATCAGTCTAACCCAGGCCAGGGTCACTGGACCGTAATGAAGAACATCCTCAAGTATCTTCGGAGAATGAGGGAATACATGCTCGTGTATGGTTCGAGGGATTTGATCCTTACAGGATACACGGATTCTGACTTTCAGACTGATAAGGACTCTCGCAAGTCCACATCGGGGTCAGTCTTTACTCTTAACGGAGGAGCTGTAGTGTGGCGAAGCACTAAGCAAGGGTGCATCACTGATTCCACTATGGAGATGGAGTACGTAGCGGCTTGCGAAGCTGCTAAGGAGGCCGTTTGGCTCAGGAAGTTATTGACAGACCTGGAAGTTGTTCCAAATATGTCTAGGCACCTTATTCTGTTAATAGTGGGGCAGTGGCGAACTCCAAGGAGTCAAGGAGTCATAGACGTGAAAAAAACATAGAGCGGAAGTATCATCTGATCCGCAAGATAGTGCATCGAGGGGACGTGATCGTCACGCAGATCACTTCGGAGCACAATGTTGCTGACCCATTTACGAAGGCTCTCACGGCTACAGTGTTTGAGGGTCACCTATGGAGCATGGGTCTACAGGATCGCCCACGGCTGGACTAGAGCAAGTAGGAGATTTTCTTGTACTGGGCTTTTATGCCCTAGTTCATTGTTTTGTACTAAGTTTTTTGTACACCCCACTTCGCTTGAGGACAAGTGGGAGATTATTGGGGTTGATGCCTTAAAGTCTCGTGTTCTGTAGTTTGTAAACAGTATGTACGAACACTTGTGTTGTTAATATATGATATTTACTTCACATCTTATATTTTGCTCGGTTAATTGTTTTATTTGCTTTACCACAAACCAATAAACATAAAATCCCTGGTTATCTGTATGTGACTCAAGCATGTATGTGTTGACATACAAGTGGATCATGTCTTAAGTGATAACCAAAATGGTCTGTAGTATATGGATATAGGAGGGAAACCTTATCCTGGTAACGCTATGGATGCAGCCCACTTTGTGGAATAGTCACAAGTGTTGTGACTTATAACAAATAGTCTGATCCTGATCGTTCGTGTTGAGGACATGCGAGCGGGGACATCCTATACAAAGATTTTGTATAAGATCTGACCATGAAATGTTAACGTCTTGTTATATAACACCGTTCATGTCAGAGACTTCACTTCACTAGGATGACCATAGGTAACATGACCTCAATCCTGAGTGAGTTGGGAACTCTTGCCATTGTGGGTGGTCCTTTGATTTATATGGGTGCGAGTGGCTAGGTCGCCGATTCAAACCTACCATTTTGGGGATTCATCTAATTTGGGAGCTGGGAACTCAGTTACAGAAGATGGAATTCACTCCTTCCCCGAGGCAGGGGTAAATAGATAGATGGCTCCCTTAAGGGCTAATTCTGGGGCTTAAACGATGTGGCACCACACACCTTCTCTTGGCCCGAGAGGTGTTCACACATAGTTGGACTATGTTGTATTTTTCATTAGAGGAATCAATGGTACTTAAGGAGTGAGATGTAACTAGAGGGGCAAAATGGTAATTTGGCCCAATTGTACTTACGAGCATCTGTGAAGGGTTATTGTACTCATGATTGGTTATATCCGAGGGACACAAAAATATATCTGTGGTAAGAAGAGTTCGACTATTGGTTTTTAGTGGGATGCCTGACAGTTAACGGATGGTGGATCTCGTGGCTAAAGAGTTTAGTCAGCTATTCACGTACTGTTGGAGCTTCGAGCCATAGGTCCATTAGGTCCTCTGGGTAGCTTGGATAAAGTTGAGAACCAGTATTTGGGTTAATTTTAAATGTTCAAATGGACAAGAGGAAGTTCGATTATATATGATATAACTGGACTAGTTAATTATATATGATATAATTGACTAAATGTATAAGATACATTATTATGGAGGAAATTAGATATAAATATGATTTATATCAAGTAGAGGAGAAAATACTATAGTAGATATGTGATATCAAACTATAGGGTAAAAATATAATATTATTATATTTATTAATTAATTGATTGATTAACTATATGATAATTAATCCTAATATCATGTTTGGACGTGGGTTAGTGGGTAACGTCGGTTATGGTAACTGATGGGTTAAAATGAAAAATGTTTTCATTTTTGAATCGTGCAATCGATAGTCATTCGCCCAAAATATTTCGTGAAGTGCGCTTTGGTGAAAGAAAATGATCGCTCGAGAGCCTATATGATAGTCACTTCTCCGCCTAAACGATCGTCCACCTTGCGTTTTAACTAAACGATCGTACACCTTTTCCTAAACAATCGTTCAGCAAATCTTACATGATCGTGTAGCTCCTCTATGCAATAAGCATTTCTGCTATGCGATAGCGTTGTTTTCTCTCCCACTTCCTTATCGCCTACACGATTCGTTTTTCCTCCATCCTCTACCAAATTCACTAAAGCCCACCCTTTGGGTTTTCACTCCAAGAATACTCAGGGCTCATTAGTGGTGGTGTCATCCCCGTTATGGCATTCGTGTTCATGTTGATCGTGCTGCTGCAGTTGACGTTCCCGCCGAGCGTTGGTAAATCTGTTGGAGTTTTCCGCTATGTTGAGGTTCTGAAGTTTGAAGATAGTCTTCAACTGGTATGGAACTCTGTCTCCTTGTTATTTATCTTGTTCTGAGCATGCCGATAATTAGATTTATTTGCATAACTGTATGTGTTGAATGTATAATATGGTATTTCAGTCGCGATGAGATCGGAGCGATCCAAACACGCTCATGGAACTCATCGATATGAGATCCTTCACTCTTAATATCAGTCAGATACCTTACATCATTCCCAATGAGTAGAATATCATCCACATATAGTACCAGGAAAGCTACTGAGCTATTGATGATCTTCTTATAAACACAAGGCTCATCAACATTCTGATCAAAGCCAAACGACTTCACAACAGTGTCAAATCTGATGTTCCAAGATCTAGATGCTTGTTTCAGCCCATCAATGGACCTATTAAGCTTGCAATCCCTTTGCTATTGATTTAAAGCTATGAACCCCTCTGGTTGAGTCATATAGATGGTTTCCTCAAGATTACCATTAAGAAAGGCAGTTTTGACGTCCATTTGCCATATTTCATAATCATAAAATGTGGCTTTGGACAGGAGAATCCTGATAGACTTCAGCATGACAATAGGTGAGAAAGTTTCCTCATAGTCAACTCCCTCAACCAGGGTATAACCCTTTGCCGTGAGTCTAGCCTTAAAGGTTTGCACCTTTCCATCTACACCTCTCTTTCACTTAAAGAACCACTTACACCCAATAGGTCTTACCCATCAGGTGGATCAAAAAGCTCCCAGACGTTATTGAAGTACATAGACACCATTTCCTAGTTCATGGCCTTAACCCATTCATCTTTGTCAACATCCTTCATTGCTTTCTTAAAAGACAACAGATCCTCGATCCCATCATTCGTAAGGACGTTTTGGGCTTCAGTCAAACCCATGTAACGATCCAGTGGGTTCATAACCCTCCTACTACATCGAGGCAATCTCAACTCTTGAGCTGGTTGACTAGATGTTCTGACCTCAACAACTCTTATTGATCTATCAAGCTGTTCAATAACTCTTGTTGAACCCTCAGCGGTCTCAGTCTCACTTGAGATCTCACGTAAAACGAGCTTTCTTCGTGGCTTATGATCCCTCATGTGATCTTCTTCCAAGAAGATAGTATTAGTGGAAACAAACACTTTGTTCTCACTCGGATCATAGAAGTATCCTCCTCTTGTTTCCTTGGGGTAGCCTACAAAGAGGCAAACCTTCAAACACGGTTCCAACTTCTTTGGGTTAGTCACTAGCACATGTGCCAGACAACCCTAAATCCTGAAGTGCGTAAACTACCTTTATGGCCTCTCCATAACTCAAAAGGTGTTTCTGGAGGGAACGTTGTTCAGGATATAACATGCAGTCTTCACTGCATAACCCCAAAACGAGTCTGGAAGATGAGAATAACTCATCATAGACCGAACTTTGTCCAACAAGGTCCCGTTTCTCCTTTCTTATACACCATTTTGTTGGGGTGTACCAAGGGCCGAGAGTTGGGACACAATCCCATGTTCTATCATATAGTTCTGAAATTGGAGGTCCATATACTCTTCACTACGATCAGATCATAGTATTTTTATCTTCTTACCTAACAAGTTTTCAACTTCAGCCTTATACTTCTTGAACTTGTCAAGGGCTTCAGACTTACGTTGCATTTGGAAGAGATACCCATACCTTGAATAATCATCTATGAAAGAGAAGAAATATTCATACCCACCTCGAGCTCTAACATTCATCGGACCACAGAGGTCTGAATGTACAAGCTCAAAAGCTTCCATGGCTCTGTAACCTTTTCCAGTAAAAGGTCGTTTGGTCATTTTGCCTTCAAGGCATGACTCACATATCAGCAAGGATATTTCTTCTAAACTCTTTAAAGGTCTACTTTGCACCAACTTCTCAATCCTATTGAGGTTGATGTGACCTAACCTAAGATGCCAAAGATGGGTGTTTTCCTTTGGAGAAACCTTTGGTCTTTTAGCTATTGTTGGCGTACTAAACATTTCAATGTTAAACAAGGCTTTTATGACTAACGACCTTAGTATATATAAGTTATTTTCTATTGAACCATAACCAATCTCCATTCCATTCTTGAAAATAAACACTTTATTCTCAGAAAAAGAGACGATGTAGCCTTGTTCAATGAGACAAGAAATCGATCAAGTTCCTCTTAATATGAGGAATTACAAAAACATTATCCAGTAATAGATAACGTTTCTTGTTGAAAAATAACTTCAGCCTGCCTACAGCAACAGCTGAAACAACCTCACCAGTACCAACTCGAAGAGTCATCTCTCCCTGTGGCAATGTTTTCCAGGAACTGAATCCTTGGTAAGAGGAACTAATATGATTGGTAACACCTGAATCAAAGATTCAAGCAGAATTATCATTCTCTACCAGACATGTCTCCAAGACCAATAAATCATATTTACTGTCTTGTCTCCTCTTTTGGAGAGTAGTAGAATCTATTACTAACGAAAATACTAACGAGTTGTTGAAAAGAAAAAACATTAACCTACGTTAGGTTTTAAGCAAATACCCGTTGTAGAACAAAACAACATCCAATAAGCTTTTAGCAAAACTAACATGAACCCCGTGTGACATCTAGTTTCGTAATGACACTTCAAAAGTTTAGGACAAAAGGCACCGAAGGGAGGTCAGTTATCCCTCCTCTGAATTAATACCAGAACAACTCTTGCTCCTATAACGACTAGCCATCATTGATTTGGCCAAGAGACCATTAACTTACTTAACAATCTCCCGTAAGTGTGACCCGCCATTTTAAGCCCTAGAGGTCCATCCCAAAAGGCCAATCTGAAGGGAAAAAATCCGATTGAGGCAAAACCTAAAGTGACCTTATCCATTTCTGGAGTTCACCTTGATATTGACCAACTGCACAAAACCCATCCGAAGGGGGACGCTTCGAAGGCAACACGATGGCGTACAAAATGATCTCACGGTGTGAACCAATGATAGAGACCATAGGACGTGTTGACACACTCCCTTCACCCACTTACTATAAACACTCTCTCCGTTCACCTTGATATTGACTCATGCAAACACCATCCGAAGGGGGATGCATCCTGGGCACCACAAGGCCAAGCATGAATCTCACGGTGTGAACATACAAGGAGAAACGTGAGTGGAATCATAGACATATCTGATTCGCCTCTTCCTCCCATTGAGTATTTTATAACCTAGGGTTTAGCTTACTTAGAAAAAACACGGCTAAGGATTTTAACTAAGTGACTTTTAGGTTTTCCCAAGAGTAACATTTACCTTGGATAGTGAAACAACTTTTGATCATCATCCATTAAACTCTTTAATGGAATCTTTGACCAAATCGTCGCATGCTTGTTGAAAATCTATCTAATGCACCTTTCCAGGTAGGTTCCTAGGTAGGGGTGTTATGTTTCCGTCAACTTAAGAACCCCAGCCTAGCCAGAACCCGCCTTAGACAAAAGGTCCCTTATAGATAGGTTTTACAACAAATTTAATCTTTTATTCAACCAATTTAATCCTATTAAACTGATTTTAAAAGATTAATCTAGGTTACTAAACTCTTTAGAACCATTTGAACTTAGGTCTATCTCAATCCAATTTTAAAACCCTTTTAAAAAATTGAGTTCACCCTAATTCTTCATGCAACTCTGAATTATTGATTTTAGGTCTAATTTCCTTTATAACACTTATAAATGGAAACAAACCACAATGTTAAGCTAACACATGCAAGGCATTCATAACGTTTATAAATAGCCTAAGTGTCATGCTCAATGCATTGTCCATTCATTGCTACTTCGTTTATATAACACTTACACAAAACCGTAATGAAACAAGCAAAACTTTCATTCGTTCACCCTTAGACTATAACATTTATAACAAAAGGATGATGCATGATAATGCTCAATGCATGCAAAATATAACTCTTATATTTCATGATGCATACTCATGCTTTCAAGTAATTTTTTCATGCTTGATTATAACAATTATAATACATGAGGCATGAATAATTGCACAATCTAAGGTGGGTTTTAACTATATGACAAACACTTTGACATATAAGTAGCATACATCACATGTATAAACAACCAATGTTGATGAACCGGGTAAAATTGCCTTAAAACACAAAAGAAAAGCTAACTATTACAAAGGCAAGGAGTCTCCGGTTCAAACAGGCGAACCGGGTCTTGAACCGCTCGGCAAAGCATCGCTTCTCCAACGATCCATCGTGTACTAAGCACCCCGCGATCGTCTACACAATCAAACAAACACTTCGTTCTATCACATACCAGCACTCCTAGAGTTAAACGATCGTTTAGCATTCACTATACGATCGTCTAGAAAAATCCAAGCGATCGTTTAGCTGTTACTATACGATCTTGTACCTTTACTAAGCGATGAAGCCTAAAGTACACGATCGCTTAGGGTGCTCCGCAAAATGCCCGCCTTCGCGATCGTCTAAGCGACTATGATGCTGCGAAGCACCATCGCCTAAGCGATCGCTTAGCTAGCGCCTCCGTATCGCATACGTGCGATCGCATAGATAGTAACGAAGCGATGAAGCTTGCTAACTACACGATCGTCTAGCGCATGCCTTCTATTAAACGACGAGCATCGCATGCTCCCACTACGATCGTATCTACCTCTAGCGCTGCGTGATTGCACAACCAATGCCATGCGATACTGGTAAACAATTTACTCCATCGCTTAGCATTAAAGCTAAACGATCGAGTTAAAAAAACTAACGATCCAATTGACAGGAAATCGGAAGCGAGATTTTCCATAAAGCCAGTGGAAGAACCAATAATTCCAAATTACAATCATGAATAAACCAATGGCATTTTCATCGACTGTTTAACAGTTATACAAATTCATTACAAAGAATTATAAGCATGAAAACTAGAAATGCACAAAAGAAACAAACCATACTAACAATGCATAGAAGGTCCTCCATCTCATTGTGCATAAAGGCTCGAATAACCAGCCACCTCCGAACGTTCGATCCTACACAATCGCAACACGCGCAACGAACACAGCACGAACACTCACCGCTCGTCCTCAACATTCAGCCTGCAGTCACGAACGGCCCTCTAGAAGAAACCTCGACGGCTGTCGAGTTGAGTCTGACACCACCAACAAGGTTCCCTGTCATTTCTCAAGTGTGAGAATCTAGAGGGTGGGCTCTGTTACGGGAGGCGTGTACTTGGAATGGAGGTAGACAAAAAGGAAACACCGATGTGCGTACACGACTAGGCAATGGTTGGAGATGGCGGAGAACCTAATCCGTATAAGTCGATGCCCATCGTTTAGAAAACTAAGTTGAATCGTCGTAGAAAAGCTATGCGATCGTTTAGCTTGGTCCTGTTGCCTACAGACTCTACACGATGCATTTACTTAGGCAAACGATCGTTTAGCAAAACTATGTGATTCGTTTAGTTATTATAACTACAGGGATCGTTTAGCTTGCCACTTGCACGAGTCGTGTTAGCTCGCCCAGCCGTCGTTTAGTAAATCCGAATTATTGACGACTTCGTGAGTTTCTTTGCGCGAGAGAGAAAACTCAAGTAAAACGTTTAGTCGTTTTTTAAAAACTTCTTTTCAAAATAGGAAAACCATTTTCTTTTTAAACTCACGGTTACCATGATCCAATAACCACCCATTACTTTGGTTATTAAAGAAAAAGAATTAATTATCCAGATTAATTAATATTATTATAAATATAAATGATAACCAACTTATCATACTATATTTATAACCTATAGTTTTAATATTTCATCTCATGAAACATATAAACTATAGTTCTTTTTCTATTCCATGGGACTTAATGTAAATCTCATTTACATCAATCCTCCACTAGATGTATCTCATACATCAAACTGATTATATCATATATAATCAAGATACCTCTTGTCAATTTGAACATTTCAAATCAATACCAAGAACTTATCCTCAACTGAATCCATTGAGCTACCAAGGGGACCTCATGGACCTGTAGCTTGAAACTCCAACGGTACGTGAATAACTGACTAAACTTTTTAGTCACAGGATCCACCATCTGTTAACTGCCAGGCACTCCACTAAAGATCGACAGCTGAACTCTCCTAACCACAGATATATTTTGTGTCCATCTTAACCAATCAGCAGTGTGACAACCCTTCACAGATCGCTCGTAAATACAGCTGGGCCAATAACCGTTATACCCCTATAGTTACATTTGTCTCCTTAAGTACCATTGATCCCTCTAATGAACATAAGTCATAGTCCTACTATGACTAAGTCTTCTCTTCCAAAGAGAAGTTATGGCCACTATGTTCAAGCCCCGAAATCAGCCCTTAAGGGAGCAATCTCTCTACTTATCCCTACTTTAGGAAATGAGTGAATTCTATCTTGTGGATTGAGTTCCCAAATCCCAGATCAGACAAGTCCCCAAAAAGGTAGGCATGTTGAGTTGGTAATCTGGCCACTCTCACCCATACTAATCAAAGGACCGCCCTCAAAGGCAGGAGTTCCCAAAACACTCAGGATTGAGGTCGTGTCACCTATGATTGTTTAGGTGAGATGTAAGTCTCTAGTATCAACGGCGTTATATACAGAGTCTAGTCATCTTGTGGTCCAAGTCTTATACAAACTCTTTGTATAGGACACCCCCACTCGCATGTCTCCACATGAATGATCAGGATCTACCATCTGTAGTTTATAACACTTGCAAACTTCTACAAAGCGGGCCATATCCATAGTATCATCAGGATCAGGTATCGCATCTTAATCCTTATACTACATACCTATTTAGGTTATCACTTAAGGCATGATCCACTTGTATATCACATATACATGCTTAAGTTCACATAAGATAACCAAGGAGCTTTGTTTATTAGATACGAGTAAATGCCAGAATTAAATAACACTTATTTTATTCATTAAACAATGTGTATCTTTACAAGGCAATGAGACTCCAGGAGAATTAGAACACCAATCCCAACAGTAAGTAGATAGATAGCTCCCTTAAAGGCTGATTCCAGGGTTTGAACGATGTGGCGCCACACACCTTCTCTTGGCTCGAGAGGTGTTTACACATAGTTGGACTATGTTGTATTGTTCATTAGAGGAATCAGTGGTACTTAAGGGGTGAGATGTAACTACAGGTGTAAAACGGTAATTTGGCTCAGCTGTACTTACGAGCATCTGTGAAGGGTCATTGTACTCATGATTGGTTATATCTGATGGATACGGAAATATATTTGTGGTAAGAAGAGTTTAGATGTTGGTCTTTAGTGGAATGTCTGACAGTTAACGGATGGTGGATCACGTGACTAAAGAGTTTAGTCAGCTAATCACGGACAGTTGGAGCTTTGAGCCACAGGTTCATTAGATCCCCTAGGTAGCTTGGATAAAGTTAAAAACCAGTGTTTGGGTTAATTTGAAATGTTCAAATTGACAAGAGGAAGTTCGATTATATATGATATAATTTGACTGGTTAATTATATATGATATAATTGGCTAAATTATGAGATACATTATTTTGGAGGAAATTAGATATAAATATGATTTATATCAAGAAGAGGAGAAAATACAATAGTAGATATGTGATATCAAACTATAGGGTAAAAATATAATATGATTATATTTATTAATATTTTAATTGGTTAATTATATGATAATGAAGCCAAAAAAATCACGTTTGGATGTGGGTTAGTGAGGCAGCGTCGGTTATTGTAACCGATGAAATAAAAATGAAGTTTTTTCATTTTGAATTGCCCGTCCGAAAAAGAGAGAGAGCATGCATTGGTGAAAAGAAAACAATCGCTTAAGAAAATTGAGAGCCTATACGATAGTTACTCTCCACCTAAACGATCACACACTAGTTCCTACACGATTGCATAGCTTCTCTAAACGGTCGTATAGTGTACCGAGTTTGCTAAACAATCATATACCATTTCCTAAACGATCGTTCAGTAAAACCTACACGATCGTGTAGCTTCTCCTAAACGATAAACATTGTGCTATGCGATAGCGTCTTTTTCCCTCCCACTTGCTTATCGTCTACACGATCCGTGCTTCCTCTTTCCTCTACCAAATTCACCAAAGACCACGCTTTGGATTCTCACTCTGAGAATACCCGGGGCTCTTTTCTGGTGGTGTCGTCCCCGCAGCGTTCGTGTTCGTGTAGTTGTTCGTGCAACTATAGTCGATGCTTCTGTTGGGCGTTGGTTGATTGGGTGGAGGGTTCCACTTCATTGAGTTTCGAAGATTCAAGATTGTCTTAAACTGGTATGGCACTCTCTCCCTTGGTATATCCTGTTTATAGCATGCCGATAATTAAGGTTTGTTTTCATAACTGTGCGTTGAATGTATATTGTTGTATTTCGGTCATTATGAGATCAGAGCGATCCAAACGTGCTCATGGAACTCTTCGATAAGAGATCCTTCAAGTCCGTGGTGAGCTAGCAAGGAGACCTTATGGACCTATAGATTATAAGCTCCAACGATCCGAGATTAATTTATTACACTATTTATTTAAATTAGCCTTCATTCATTAACTACAGAGCAAACCACTATAGACCCATAGTTGAACTCTTATACATTGTAGGGCAAGCTGTGTCCATTGATTTAATCAAAATAAATAAGTTGATCCTTCACGAGTTGTTTATAATTACAGTTGGATCAAATGTCTATTTTCCCCTGTAATTATATCTTTTCCTTAAGTACCACTACTTTCACTAATGGACAATTTGTTTATGGTTCAACCATAAACTAAGTCTCTCTTAAACCAGTGAGAGGGTGGAGCCCCTTTTTCAAGACCCAAAACCAGTACTTAAGGAAACTACTCATCTACTTACCCTATTAGAGAATGAGTGAATTTCATCTTGTGAAGTTATGTTTTCAGCTATCCATTTAGTCAAGTCCCCAAAATGGTAGACGTATTAAGTCGGCAACTTGAGCCACTTTCACCCATGAAAATCAAAGAACCAACCTCATAGATAGAAGTTCATAAATCACTTAGGATTAAGATCGAGTCACACATGATCATCATATGAAATATTAATCTCACGATCAATTATCAAATTTACAAAGAGAGATTAGAATATTTCCTAGTCCGATCTTTTACAAACTTTTTGTATAGGATATCTTCACTCACATGTCTGTATATGAACGGTTTGGATCAAGTCATTTGTAACTATTACAAAGTGGGTTGTATCCATTGTGTTACTAGGATAAGGTGCCTAATCTTATTCATATACTATAGATATTTTAGGTTATTTCTTGAACATGATCTACCTTGTATGTCAACTATATATTGTTCAAGATTACATATAATAACCTAGGATTTTTAATAGTTAATGAAATTTAACATTGCATATTTAATAACTAAATTAATTAAAGAGGCTTTAGGGCATAAATCCCAACAATCTCCCACTTTCACTAAAGCCGGTGAGACATGTATTCTAGGGCATACTCTATACCCAACATGTTCTCCCACTTGCCCTAGCAAAGAAGAGACATGTCTCGTAATCCTAGACGTTCTAGATGACTCTTAAACACTTTAGTCTAGAGAGTTCTTTTATATAAATCAAACCATATGTCATTCAAAGTCATCTTGGTCACTACCATGATACTTTCTCTCAATATGTCTTATCCTAAATATTGATGTTTACTAATATCCCTAGTTTTAGTCTTTGCACCATTATTATCTCATAAAGTGTGATAGACTAACTTAGAATTGAAACATTTTCAAATCTTTAAGGATATTTTATGACTATACAAAGTTTTACTTCAAAAGCAAAAACAAATGTCTTGTGTACCAATCTCCACCACATAGGATAAAATTAATCTTACCATAGATTTCTCTATATCTCTGTAAGACCTATTGTATCTTGTGAAAGATTATATTTTGACACTATATACAAAATTTCTCATTATCCACAGATACTTTGAGAAAGTTTTTAATCTTGTACTCAATGATCCCACCATTGATATAACCGATATAATTAGTCAATTGTATGGTAAGTCTCATTTATGCAATAATTATCTCATATGAATAAAATATAATTAATCATTTATCCTCAACACTTGAGGTGTCTTAGTATATTTTTTCTTAGACTTAACTTCTCAATAGAATGATACATTATCATTCTTTTGAAGTTTTGAAGTTGTGCATAGAACATTTGACAAACATTTTATAAATGTAAGATGCTTGGACTCACTTATGTCTCTAATTAGTTAGGTAGTCAAATTTTTATGATATATCGCATCGTTCAAATGAGTAATACTTCATTAACATAAAAACATGAGAAATATCTACTTGAGAATTAATGACTCTCTTGTCTATACAAGATCATTAATATTTGTTCAAAGTCTTGCATTATGGTAGCTCTTATCAAACCTTATATTCAAAGATCTAATTGTCTAATTCATTTCGTAAATGAACATATACAATTATGCAAACTCTTTGTATTTGATCTTTGAAAGTTGAACTTCTCTATTTATTTGTGTAGATGCATTCCTTAAATTCTTTTCATAAAAGAATCTAGAGATTCATTTTACATATCTCATATGCAACAATGAACAATGCTCAAAAGACTCCATAATGGCAACAAGTGATAAATTGAACCATGTTCTAATTTCTCTCAACAGGTTTCACCCTCTACCATGAGTCTTAATTTGAAGATCAATATCTTCTTAGCTACACATGCACGTCTTTTTTGTAGATCTATTCTTATCCATGGGTCTAACTAATGACGGAAATTTAGATTACCAAATCGTCGAGGACTTGATAACTAAAGTTCCATGGACGCAATATGCGATGCATGTCTTAAGGTATGCATTGATTATCATGCGTCGGTGGTCATGCGTTGGAATGAACTATGCGTTAACGAATGTATGCGATGACCATGCGTTCCTGTCACAAGTTTTCTTGCGCTCAAACCAAGTATAATGTGAACGCAAGTTTCTCGAGTGATTCGAGGTCGAACTCAGGGACTTGTAGCTAGATGTATGCGGTAATGTGTATGTGGTGGTTGAATAAAAGAATCGATGGGAGGTTTTAAGCTAACACTACTCTTACTTCTAACTAACAGACAATGCAATGAGAATATGAATGAGAGGTAGAGTCACGACAACTATTGACGGGAAAAAAATGGATGGAAAAATAGATAAAATGTGGAGATGTCTTCATTGCAACCCTTAAGAATGACCGCAAGGGCAATCTTAGTCAACGCAAGCCATGCGACTATGCTACACACACTAAAAGCCTAAATCTAGGACGTATGCGATGTATATGCATAAGGGTCGAGATGACCGCATACTGCCACCATATCCTACTTCCTGGACGCAACCATTGTCCTCTCCGTAGGGTGCATACGCTGTGTAATAGCAAACGGAGCTTATTCCTAAGTCTCCATTCTTGCCTATGCAAACTTAATCTAGCCCTCTCGAGCATCGATTCTAACCTAGCTCTCTCGAATCTTTGGTTCTTTCTTTAGACTCTCTCTCGAGTAGCTCTAAAGGTGTGATAGATGCATACATAAGACAAGGTAACTACACAAACTTGGTTGACGCAAAATTATTCCTATCTCTAGTGAACAATAGCTTACATTGCTTAATGTGACCAACCACTTACCCTCCCGGGCAGTTGGTTGTTGCTGACTTTACTCATAGACAAGCATTGTGTTAGCCTATAGATAGGCGTTGCTACAGCTTCACACTAAGCAAATAAGGTTTTCTCACACACTCGCACAACGCATACCTCTCTGTGGTTTGCTACATGTTTCATATCTCTAATCCACATGACTAAGTATGCGATACTCTAGCAATCTCACTAAGTGATGCAATGAAAGTTAAGGATGCTAAGTAAAGAAAGATGGGGATGGAATCGAAGGAAACACATAAAGCATTGAACACATAATGTATCAATTCCTTAATCCCAAAATGTAATACAATACAATATAAGAAAAGAAGAGAAAATGAAATGACCGGCTGGAAGCAATGACTTGCTTCCAGTGGATGTGCGTCAAGGCTGCCAGTGGTGCCATGGATGGGCGGTGGAGCTGACTCTTCTGAGATCTAGCTCCGGTCGTCACTCGGAATGGAGGAAGGAGATGAAGAACTCTCAAACTTTCTTCTCACGCATTTGTCTGGATCGTAGGGATAACCCTGGATAAGTTGAAATTCTGCTCAGCGGCTTCTATATATAGGGCTTGGATCACCGACAGCATTAATGGACTGCTCTGATTCTGACATTCGCGGCGTGTTAGTCCTTATTTGAATCTTTGCTACTCACGACATGGTAGGTGAAATATAAACATCATCTTTTGATTTTCCTGAGCGATGCGTTGATGCGTTCATTCCACCAACCTTGCGTTGATCCCACTAGTATGCGTTATTGTGTAGTCGGAATCGTGCAGTGACCGCATTCGCTTAATACTGCAACTTTACACGATGACCGCAATCGCTTGACGATCACAACTCCTATGCGATGGACGCATGCGGCTGATCACTGCAACACTCATGCGTTGATCGTATGCATTCGCCTTTGCGATGGAGAGTTTCTCCGCATGTGGTCGTCGATGCAGTAGTCCGACTTCCGCATTTGCATCCACTTTCTGCGTTAGCTACAAAAATAAAAAATTGAACGCATAATAATGCATAATAATGGGTTAGCCGAGATTCTCAATGTTGAACACCACAAGCTCATTTTCTCATGAATTCCTAACATAATTGTTGCATATTCTGCTTAACAACCCACATAATTCTAAATAAAAGGCCTAAGATGACATGTATTTTTGCATGTCATCACTAACTCATCAAGAAAATTTGCAAATCCAGATTGAGATGAAGTACATAGACTTTATCTTGAGTTCATGACTTTGACCCTGAAATCCTTGTCAGCTTCTCTCACCACGATTTTAAGGATGATAAGCTTTTAATTTGTCAACTAATATGGCAATTTTGACTTCAACTAAGTCATAGGATTGAATTCTCTAATAACTCTCCCACTATGATGAAGGCTCATATTGTTTGACTAGGATTCATTTCACATTCAAATGTACTTAAATGGTTAATAACACTTATTAACTATTTTGTGGATTTACTTGGAACTAAAATATCAACACAATTTAACCTTAGTAAAGGCTTGCAGTCTTTTATTGGGCATTCCTTATAAAATTAATGTTTGTCATACAAATACATTATTTTATTCAGGATTGCATAAAATACCATTTTTTTCTTCTCGGGGACAACCTACATATAGGCATACCTTTGAACACATTCCTTTTGGGTTTGCTTCAACATGTGCTTCTTAACATACCCAAATCCTCAAATGTTGTAATTCCCAGAGAACGTAGAAGAGACAACATATCATATACATCTATTCTCCCACTAAGTATTTTGAAATAGGGGTTTTATTACTTAGACATATTTAGGTAAATCATTATCTAAGTTTTAATTTTATTTACTCAAACATTACTCCTATGTTTGGATAGTTCAAATAATATCGAATTTCTTAAGTTTATTAAACTCTTTAATAAACTAATCACATTATGTTTTAATAAAAGTTTGACTAATGGAACTCCCAGGTCAGTTCCCACATGAATGGTTTGGATTAAACTATTTGTAACTATTAAAAGTGAGTTGTATCCATAGTATCATCAGGATAAGATGCCTAACCTTATCGATATACTATAGACCTTTTAGGTTATTTCTTGAATATGATCATCCACCATGTATGTCAACTACATATTGTTCAAGATTACATATAATAATCTTCGATTTTTGGCAGTTAATGGAATTTAATATTGCATATTTGATAATTAAATTAATCAACTAATTAATTACGAGATGCTTTAAGGCATAAATTCCAACATATGGAGGAGGTAAATTATGTTGGTAACCAAGGAGGAAGGAGACATGATTCAGACATTAGTATGCATAACCTTGGATGGCAAGACCATCCCAACTTTCATTGAGGAGGTCAAGGAGGCCATCACGTGCATACCTTGAATAAGCCTAGGTCGCCCTTAGAAGATGTGGTGAAAGCCTTGACAAAAACGTCAATGAAATTCCAACAGGATGTGATGACCTTCCAATAAGAGACAATAAGATTCAATAGGACAATGCCCTATTCCAAAAGGAAATAAGGATGGGAATACAACACTTGATAAATCAGATCACCTAGTTGACCACGACTGTGAACAAGCTTAATACTTAGAGTGGTAAGCTTGATACTCATTGTTGAGATACTTATAAAAAACATCATTCATTAAATTTTAGAGCATTTTCAATCCAAACAACATTACAAGAAATTTGTAAGTGCCATATCTAGTTATACATGTGGTCTTTTCCTTGTCATCTTGCAGACACGTATGCTACCATAGTTTAGCATCCTCGAAAAGGTGTATACTTGACATTCCCACTCCATCTTCTTTTTTTTTTATATGTATACATCTTTGAAGTGATGGAACACGAGACATACGCAGAAGAATAAGAATCTAATTACACTCTAATTGCTTCTAATCAAAAGGAAATTAACATGCAAAATGAAGGAAAAATAGTAAATAAAAGGGATGGAATACAACCTTTGTAGCTCCCGAAAAATGCTTTTCCTCGTTGGATCTTGACCCGAACTTTTTCGGACCACTACTAGAGTTGACCTACTATCCTCTAGACTCAGAACCGAGTTGTGGGACCCGATGAATGAAGAAACCCGAGAGAGAGAATGAGATGGAAAAGAAATGGAATTTTGGGTTGGGTATGGGTTTTCTTTTTTTTTTTATCACATCCTATTTTGGAAAACAATTTTAGAAAAATTGCCAAAAGTTTTTAATCAAAATTCAAAGTCCATATTTATAGAAAAAGGCCATGCAAAAATTGCATGAAATCAATTCATAAAAACCCAACACCTAGAATCCACTATCTAAGTGGGCTTACTGTCTCCACTATAAGCCAACACCTAGCTCACTATTTTGTTAGTGGAATTATCCAACAAAAGTTTAGATTTTCCCACTAACTTTAGTCAAAGGGCAAAATAGTCATTTTGTCAAAGTCAAACTTTGACTGAAAAGTCAACATTTTGAATTTTTATGATTTTTCTCGTGTTGACTAATTTTGACCTCCCGGGCATGAATCCGCATTCATTTTCTCGAAATTCAAATCACATTTGAATATAAGGTCGGTCAAAGTTTGACTTTTCAAAGTCAAAAGTCAACTCTTTGACTTTTTACATCTTTGACCATTTCCATTATTTCCGAGCTTCCGAATATGAACGCATTCATATTCTTGATATTTAAATCACATTTAAATATTAAAGTTGTATCTCTAAACTGAAAAAACCGACCATTATATCACATATACCTGTCGGTTTCTCTCTCTTCACCTAATTCGAACAATTCGAATTATTCTATCATATTGTTCTAAGTTTATTCCATATGAGCTAATAGGGGAACCTAATGGACCTATAGATTATGGGCTCCAACGATCCGAGATTAGCTGGCTAAAACTCGTTTAGACGAAGCTAATAAACATCCATTAACTAACGGGTCATTCCACTATAGTTCTGTAGTTGCACTCCCCTCACTATAGATATATTTGTGTCCATTTGATATAACCATGATTAGTAAGCTAATCCTTCATAGGTTATTCGTAATCTCGGTTGGGTCGTAAAAACCATTTTACCCCCAAGACTACATCTTGTTCCTTAAGTTCCACTAATCCTCTAATGAACAATTGGTTTAAGGTCCAACTTATAAACCGAACCCCTCTCGGGCCAAGGAGAGGGTGGGGCCCCTTGTTCAAGACCTAGATTCAGTACTAAAGGGAACAACCTATCTACTATCCCTATAACGGATAGGAGTGAATTCCGTCTTGCACCCTATATTCCCAGTTATCCACCTGATCTTACCCCTGAAATGGGAGGCTTATTGAGCCAACGATAATGAGCTGCCCTCACCTATGCAGATCTAAGGATAATTCCGAGTGAACAGGAGTTCATAGTTAGCTCAGGATTAACATTAAGTTACCTAGGTCATCAATTAACGAAATAGTCAGTTTTATACATAAAACGGCATTTAAAATGTAAAAAGTGACTATTTCATGGTTCAGTCTTATGTAAACTCTTTACATAGGATGCCTCCACTTTCATGTCTCCACATGAACGATTCAGGATCACA
Source organism: Benincasa hispida (assembly GCF_009727055.1). Lineage (NCBI taxonomy): Eukaryota > Viridiplantae > Streptophyta > Magnoliopsida > Cucurbitales > Cucurbitaceae > Benincasa > Benincasa hispida. The sequence goes on from NC_052357.1 coordinate 3,203,719, forward strand.
TCGTTTGTACTAACTACAAAGTTGCCGCATCCATAGTGTCCCCAGAATAAGGTGCCCAACCTTATTCATATACTATAGACCATTTTGGCTATATATTTAAACTTGATCCACATTTATGTCACTACATGAAGTTCAAACTACATTAAATAGCCTCATGACCTTAGTTTATTGGATTCAAGATTACAATTTCAATAACAATTTTATCGAAAAACAAAACAGAATATGTTTATTAATTTACAAATTACGAGTTTAGGACATAGAATCCAACATGAAGTACTCCTATACGTCCTATAGGAAGTTCTCAAGCTTTTTAACATTCCCTAAATCGTTAAATGTTTTAGGTTCAGCGTTTAGGAATCTTTTCCTTCATAATAGCCACTTTCTCCATCACAAGGGCATTAGTCAATGCATTCTTGACAAGTTAAAGCTTATTATCAGCATTGCCAACTCCTTCTTTCAATCTATCAAATTCTAACTTAATGTTAATAGAGTAAGAAAATACCTCTCCTAAAACTGTGTCGAAGCGCTACTCTATTTTCGCCATAAAAGAAGCAAAAAAAGCTTGAATTTCCTCAAACCATCCCTCGTTTTGAGTTCCCAAGTCTACGAGTGATGACATCCCATCCAATGGTACATAGACATATTCCTTCAAACGACTAACACAATCACTCATAGGTTTAGTCATTTTTTATCCTCCACTATTGTTTATGCTTAATAAAGTTAAAAATCATGCTCTGATACCAACTATCATGTGGTTAAAATCAACAATAAAATTTTTACCATAACCTTGCAGCCTAAGAGGTCCACTCTTTTAGTTCAACCTTCCTTTGTCCCTAGGATCACCTGAAGGAACTCTTATCAAAGAGTACCTCTGAGTGGAAGCGAGATCGTTCCAAACTTAAATAAGATATGCATTCACAATCTAACAGAATAGATATGCATTTAACAATCTAACAGAATAGATATGCATTTAACAACAAATTACAGGCATGCTTTAAAACTTAAATAACAAAGAGAATGAAAACATACCAGTTGAAGAACCCTTCTTCATAGAAAACTCGTTCTCGCCAAGGACTGCTCCTCTTGCTCTCGCTAAGCACGTCTAAGCAATCATCCACCAAATTGAACTCACAAACGGCCTTCTCATGAACACGACAGGAAGGCAGACATTACCACTTAGAACCCTTGGTATTCTTGGTCCAAAGTCAGGTGTCTATTGTATAGACGATGCTTGATCGTTTAGGATGAGGTACACGATCGTTTAGTAAAAGGGTCGCGATCGTATAAACAATCGTTTAGTAAACGCTCGGGCGTGCGATCGTTTAGGAAGAAGCTAGATGATTGTTTATCAAATCCTATGCGATTATTTAGTAAACTGCGCACGTGTATACGATCGTTTAGAATGTTGAGCTATCTTGTAGGCTCTCGGTTTGCTATGCGATAGGCAGTATACACCAAATGTGAGTGAATGTCTGATACTTTGCAAAATGAAAATGATTTTCATTTTATCCTTCAATTACGAAAACTGAATGCAACCTCCCCATATGGTTACAGAGAAAAAACCGGCACAATTATCCTATAATTGTCCAATAATAAATAATAAATATAATCATATTATATTCATTAACCTATGGTTTAATATCACATCAAATGCAACACATTGACCATAGTCTTTTTCTCCTCCACTAGATATAAATCATATTTATATCATTTTCCTCCAAATAATGCATCTCATACATAAAGTCAATCAATATCATACATAATCGACCAGTTCAATCATATCATATATAATCGAACTCCCTCTTGTTAATTTGAACACTTCAAACTGACCCAAAAACTGATTCTCAACTTGAGTCCATTGAGCTACCAAGGGGACCTTATGAACCTATGGTTCAGCTCCAACGGTACGTGAATAGCTGATTAAACTCTTTAGCCACGAGATCCACCATCCGTTAACTGCCAGGCATTCCACTAAAGACCGATAGTTGCACTCTTCTCACCACAGATATATTTTTGTGTCCATCGAATATAACCAATCAACTGTACGATAACCCTTCACAGATGCTTGTAAGTATAGCTGGGCTAATTTACCGTTTTCCCCCTGTAGTTACATCTAACCCATTAAGTACCACTGAACTCTCTAATGAACAATACAATATAGTCCTACTATGTGTAGACACCTCTCAGGCCATGAAAAGGTGTGTGGCACCACATCGTTCAAGCCTTGGAATCAGTCCTTAAGAGAGCAATCTATCTACTTACCCCTACTTTGGGGAACGAGTGAATATCATCTTGTGTAGGTGAGTTTCCAGCTCCCAAATTAGATGAATCCCTAAAGTGGTAGGTTTGAGTTGGCGATTTGGCCACTCACACCCATGCAAATCAAAGGATCGCCCTCAAAGGCAGAAGTTCCCAACTCACTCAGGATTGAGGTCATGTTACCTATGATCATCCTAGTGAAGAGAAGTCTCTGTCATGAACAGCGTTATATAACAAGACTATAACACTTCGTGGTTTAGTCTTATACAAACTCTTTGTATAGGACACCCTCGCTCGCATGTCTTCACATGAATGATCAGGATCAGACCATCTGTAGCAAGTCATAACACTTGTAACTATTCTACAAAGCGGGCCGCATTCGTAGCGTTACCAGGATAAGGTATCCCTCCTATATCCATATACTACATACCATTTTGGTTATCACGTAAGACATGATCCACCTGTATGTCTCCACATACATGCTTAAGTTACAAATGACAACCAGAGATCTTAGTTTATTGGTTTGTGGTAAAGCAAATAAAACATCCAATGTTCATAGACAAGAGTGAAGAAAATATCATATAAGAAAATATCATATATTATACATTATAAACGTTTGTCCAAAACTGTGTTTACAACCTACAGGACACGGGCATCATCCTCAACATCATCGGCATTTGTTGTGAAAAGCACACCAAAGCAAGTAACACACGAACATATAATTGGCTAAGAGGAGAACTATGCCCCAAGCTTTTCTCTTAGTTCTCTCTAGAAATATTGAAACTCAAATGTGTGAATGAGGGAATGATTCCAATAGTTGGATGACATCCTTGTTGTTAAAGTTGTGTTATTGGCAATATTTATTTAAGGATTGTTTATGTTTTCTCTATGCTACTTTGTTGTCTTTCTTCAGTGGGTGCCTATTGGAATGTCTCAATATGTGTGGTTTTTTACAGCCCAGTGTTTGCGTCACGATGCAAATCCTATAGTTTTGATAATTTCCTTATCAAGAAGATTATGGCAGTTTATTCTCTTCGATTTTGTTTTCTTATTTGTTCAGCTCAAAATAATTGTTAGATTTTCTTTTTGCATTCTATTTTGCATATTTTAGAGCCATCTTTGTATATGCTAGAATTCTCGATTACTTCATAAATAGAACATTACTGCCGCTGTCTTGTGATTTTGACGTGAGTTGCAAGTGTGTGACCTTCGTGGAGAAGGCTGTGAATTATGTATCTCATTAGATTTCCTGTAGAGACTATTGACAAGGTTTGCATAAAGAGAAGAGAAGGATTCTCTAATCTAGGGGATCCTAAGTTCATAGAGTGAGTGAGTTTCACTGGAAGAAAGAAAGATAATCCTCTTGGAGAGAATAAGTCTTACACTTAGGGGGAGCCTAAGTGTTTATCTACTAATGTACATACACTTAGAGGGATCCTAAGGTGTTTTGAGAGGGAGTCTCACATTTAGGGGAGCCTAAGTGTCAAATTAAGAAGTCAAACATTTTGTATGTCACTGTTCTAACGTTGCTTTTATAGATAATTACAACATTCTAATTGCTTTACTTTACATTAGTGGATTTATTTTGCTTGGGCACACTGTCCCTTAGACGTATGTGGTATTTCACCAAACTGGGTTACCAATATCTGTGTTGCATCTGTAATTTTATTTTTTGCCTTTATCATTTTTCTTTAAATGTTTGTTTTAGGTAAAGACAAGAGTGTACTGGGTGCTTGCCAAGGGGATCCATGATAGTGTCATGGGATTAGTGTCCTCGCTTCTGCTTAGTGTCATGTATTTCAAAAATGTTTTGGATGTTTTTAACGAGAACTGAAATTTAAAAGTATATGGATCAAAATCAATCAAAACTATAGTATGGGGAATAATAACCTTATTTTTATTATAAATATGTTAAACTAGATGTAATGTAGATGCCCATTATTAGTGTCCATTGGCCATGTGTCACTTATCTGTTATCCCATGTGTTGTCCATGTGTCTCAAGACTACACACTATTAGTGTCCATGTAATCCACCTTCTACTTGCCAAATTACCTACAAATAGTGGTATTTGGAGGGTTTTGAAAGACACACACATATTATGATCAATCCAAAAAGATTGGAGAAAGTGGAGAAATCCATTCTTTGTCATTTTATTTACTTTTTGTTATTTATTTATTTTAGATATTTATATTATATTTATTTATTTTATTATATATTTTCTCCATATCCGTGTTCTTGTTGTGCATCGTTGTGCTTCTTAGATTCACAATACGTTATCAGCACGAGATCCTATCGTTTTCCTCACTAAAGGTAGGCCCCAAAGGTATGTCGATTTTTCTTTCTTCATTATAATTAATAAATTTAACGTTATTTTGAATATTTAATATCTCTTAGATTTCTAATATAAATACAATCTTTTATGATAGTGTTGCCATGACAAATCTCACAAAATTAGAATTTACTGCCCTTGATATTAACAACAATAATTATTTATCATAAGTACTTGATGTCAAATTCCAACTGGACATTATGAATCTTGGAGAGATTATTAAAGAAGGAAATATGACATTCAGTCAGAACAAAGCAAAAGCTATAATTTTTCTTCATCATCATCTCCACAAGGGATTGAAAATGGAGTATCTTACAATAAAAGATCCTTGTATCTTGTGAAAAATTTTGAAAGAGAGGTATGTTCATAAAAAAACCAATTATTCTTCCTAAATCTCATTATGAGTGGATACACTTTGGGCTATAAGATTTCAAATCAATAAGTGATTACAACTCCGCATTATTTAAAATCAGCTCGAAATTGTTGTTATGCAGAGAAAAAATTATTGATGTTGATATGTTAGAGAAGACATTTTCTATATTTCATGTCTCGAATATGCTCTTACAGCAACAATATCAAGAGATAGATTTTAAATAATATTCTGAATTAATTTCATGCCTTCTCCTGGTCGAACAAAACAATGAGTACTAATGAAAAAATATGAATCTCGACCAACCAGGACGACACCATTCCCTGAAGTGAATGCTACGAATTTTAATAATAATTGTGATTGAGGTCGTGGTCGCGGTCAAGGTCATGATCGTGGCAGAGGAAGGGATAATTATTATTTTCATGGTGGTTGTTCCAATCATTCAGATTTCAAAAGAATCACACAAAATGATGATCACAAAGGAAAAGCTCCACAAGATAATAGTCCAAGAAGTGTTGAAAATAAATGCTTCCGATGTGGAATGACTGAGCATTAGTCACATACCTGTCGTACGTCAAAACACTTAGTTGATCTCTATCAAGAATCCTGAAGGAAAAAGAGAAAAATATGGAAGTAAATTTTTCATACCAAGATAATGACATATTTGATCCATTCCATATGACAAATTTAGATATGGCAGACTTCTTTGAATCTCCTGAAGAGAAAATCGGCAGAATTGATGGAACATCAAGTGTTTCTTTTAACTTTACATATATATAGACTTAATGTTCTTTTTTTTTATTCATCTCCATGTTTTTTTTCCTCTTAGTAGATATTAACCTTTGTATATTCCAAATGTTGTTTTTCTTAGGGTTGTTTTTAAATATAGAAAATTGAACCAAAATATTTACAAAATATAGCAAAATTTTATAACTATCAGTGATAAATGCTGATAGACACTGATAGACATTGATAGAAGTCTATCAATGTCTATCAACGTCTATCATTGATAGTTCTAAAATTTTGCTATATCTTGTAAATATGTTTAACAGTTTTACCATTTGAAATAATTTTCTTTTTTCTTATTATAATAATTATTATTTTTTAATAAAGAAACATGGATCATTTTCATATGTTGGGTGGCTAAAAAATGAGTAAAGAAGATCTATGTTTGGTAGGCAGTGCAACTACACATACAATCCTTATAAGTAAAAAAAATATTTCTCCAAGCTAACAATTCTGGAACCAAAAGTCAATAAAATATCAGGCTCTGCAACCCTAATTGATGAGTTTGGAAAAATAAATAATATTTTTCCTAGAGGAACAAAATTTACAATTGACAATGCAATATTCTCTAGTCAATCAAAGAGAAATGAACTTAGTTTTAAAGATATACGTTGCAATGGTTATCATATTGAGACTGATAGAAAGAATAATATGGAGTATCTTTATATCATATCTACTATCTCGTATGAAAAACATGTACTGGAAAAGTTACCTGCTTTATCTTCTAGATTATATTATACTTATATATGAGTAATTGAAACATATGCAACAATGAACCTGAAATTCACGAATACAGATATATTTACAATTTGACATGACATATTAGGTCATCCAGGGTCTATAATGATGGGAAGAATTATTGAGAATTCAAATGGACATCCATTGAAGTACCAAAAGATTCTTCAGTCTAGTGAATTATCATGTGATGCTTGCTCTCAAGGCAAATTAATCATTAGACCATCACCAGTCAAAGTGGGGACTGAATCACCTGCATTTTTTGAACGATTTCATAGTGATATATGTGGACCTATTAACCCATCAAGTGGACCATTTAGATATTTTATGGTATTAATAAATACATCCAGCAAATGACACGTGTGCCTATTATCAAGTCGAAATCTTGCATTTGCAAGATTACTTGCTCATAATTAAGTTAAGAGCAAAATTTCTTGATTATACAATTAAGATCATTTGTCTTGATAATGCTAGTGAATTTACATTCCAAACTTTTTGATAATTATTGTATGTCGATTGGGATAAGTGTTGAACATCCTGTGACTCATGTTCATACACAAAATAGTTTAGCAGAATCATTCATAAAACGTTTGCAATTAATTACTAGACCATTGCTTATGAGAGCTAAGCTTCCTACATCTGTACGGAGACATGCTATTTTGCATGCAGTATCACTTGTACGCATTAGACCAATACTTTATCATAAGTACTCGTAATTATAATTAGCTTATGACCATGAGCCAAATATTTCCCATCTAATAGTTTTTTGATGTGCAATATATGTTCCAATTGCTCCACCACAACGTACTAAGATGGGCCCTCAAAGGAGGTTAGGAATACATATTGGATATGATTCCTCATCAATTATCAAATATCTTGAACTTTTGATAGGTGATGTATTTACTGTACGATTTGTTGATTGTCATTTTAATGAGACACATTTTTCAAAATTAAGGAGAGAAATTAAGATGTTGGAAAAAGAAATAACATGGAATGTATCGTTATTGTCTCATTTAGATCCCCCTACAGATTAATATGAACATGAAGCTCAAAAGATCATTTAAAAAATATAGAAAATCAGTTACCAGATGCATTTATATATGCAAAGAAAGTAACTAAGTCACATATACCAGCTGCAAATGTTCCATTGAAAACTGATATCCCGACACAACAAGTTGTCACTAATGAGTCTGGAACACGCCAGAAGTATGGTAGACCAGTGGGTTCCAAAGATAAAAATTCTCGAAAAATAAAAATAATTAATAATCAAGAAGACTAGGTTGAGGATATAAATATCCATGAAGAAATTCATGACAAGTCTAATGAGGAAGGTGAAATACATAAAGATAATAATAAGATTTCAATAAACTATGTAATGTAGGATTGTATCAACAGTAGCAGAAGCACAAGGAACATCTAAGCACTCAAATTCAATAATTTTGGCAAAATATAAAGCATGTGCAGAAACAAGTGAGTTTCAAGACATACCTCTTGTAGAACTTCTTCAAAGCTCCTTCACCAGTTTCTATATTCTCCAAATCTTGTTGTAGACCACCTCAAGATCTTCCCCACTATTCTCTTGATGCTCTAGATTGAGTTGTGGGATGCAAAACAAGCTTGGATCAAGGGTAGAAGGAGAAATACTCACTGCAGAAAATCAGCTGAAGAACTCTTTCTTCAAACCAAATTTTCTCTCAAAATCTCTATAGATTGCATGCCCGATTTTCACTCCAATCTTTTCATTATATTGTAGATCAACATAGAAGAAAAGAGTTGCATGAGTTGCAACTCATGCTTGGAGAAGACAAAGCCAAAGCAAATGCTTCATGTGTGAGCAACTACAAGATGGATAATGGAAAAACTCTTTTTCCATTTAGTGTTTTGTTTGTTTTTTTTTTTTTTCCTTTCAATTTTATCACAAAATCAAATTTTGATTTTAAAAAAAAAAAATCTATTTTGATTTTAAAAAAGGAAAAATAATTAATTTCATAAATTAATTATTAAATAAAACTTAATCAATTAAATATCAAATATTAAATTAATGTTAACACATATCATCTTTATATATTTAAATCATATTTAAATATATAAATTCTCCTATTCCGTTTATTCTAAAATTAAACATGTAATTATATATCATATAATTAATAATTTCCTTAATTCTAATTTGAACGATTCAAATTAACTTATCACACTATTCTAGAACTAGTCCGTTACGAGCTGTAGGGAGACCTCGCAGACCTACAGATCATAGGCTCCAAATGATCCCAGATTAATTGGCTAAACTCATTAGACTAAATTAATCTTCATTATTAACTAATAGGTCACTCCACTAAAGCCCATAATTGCATTCCCCTCACTGTAGATATATTATGTCCACATGATTTTAACCATAATCAGCAAGTCGACCCTTCACAGGTTGTTCGTAATAACGACTGGGTCAAATATCTGTTTTACCCCCGAGATTACGTTTTATTCCTCAAGTCCCTACTGATCCTCTAATGAACAATTGGTTTGTGATCCAACTCATAAATCAACTCTCTCAACAAGTGAGAGGGTGGGCCTCTTGTTCAAGACCTGGATTCAGTACTTGAGAGAACAACCTTTCTCCTATCCCTAATCGAGTAGGCGTGAACTCCGTCTTGCACCCTATGTTCCCAACTATCTATTCGGTCTTACCCCTGAAATGGGAGTCTTATTGAGCTAACGCTGTTGAGCCAACCCTCAACTATGCAATTCTAAGGGCAATCCCAAATAAACAGGAGTTCATAGTTAGCTCAAAATTAAGATCGAGTTACCTAGGTCATCTAGGTGAAATAGTCAGTCTTAAACAGTAAACAACATTATAAAGTAAGAGTGACTTATTTCTTGGTCCTGATCTTATGCAAACTCATTGCATATGACGCCCCCACTCCTCATGTCATAACATGTACGAATTATGATCACATCGTATGTAGCACTTTATAACTTTTTGTAACAACTACAGAGTAGGCCGCATCCAATGGTGTTACCAGAATAAGGTACCCAACCTCATTCATGTACCATAGATCCTTTTGACTATTTACTCAAACTCGATCCACTCTTATATCTCCACATAAAGTTCAAGTACTCATACAATAGTCATGGGTCTTAGTTTATTGGATTTAGTCTTTCATACAATTTATGAAATCAATAACAATTTTATTGATTATAGAAAATGTTTATCATTTTACAAACTACAAGTTTTTAGGATATAAAACCCAACAATACTCCGACTTGGACTAAAACTCCAGTGGTCAATATATACAAATATATACAATGTTGAGTTTAGATGGAGAGAATAAAATGTACAAATACAATAAACTAGGGCACTACAATACCCATCATTTCTCCCACTTGCCCTAGTTATACAAAAAACTTGTAGACCTAGTTCTACTAGGTGACCCTCGAATACTTAAGCCGAGAGGGCCTTCGTAAATGGATTAGCTAAATTGTCTTGGGAAGCAATCTGGGTGACGATAATGTCTCATCGGTGTATAATCTCCCTGATGAGATGGTACTTCCATTCAATATGCTTTCCCCTTTTATGGCTTCATGGTTCCTTTGAATTTGCAACTGCTCCACTATTGTCACAATAGAGAGTGGCAGGCAGGTGCATATTAGGAACTACTTCCAGATCTGTCAAGAACTTTCTAAGCCATACTGCTTCTTTTGCTGCTTCACTTGCAGCAACATACTTAGCTTCCATTGTGGAGTCTACAATACAACTCTACTTGATGCTCCTCCACACCACTGCTCCTCCGTTTAGAGTAAATACTGACCCCAAAGTTAATTTCCTAGAATCAATATCGATCTGAAAGTCAGAATCAATGTATCTAGTAAGGATTAGATCCTTAGCACCATACACGAGCATATAATCTCTCGTTCTTCGCAGATACTTGAGAATGTTTTTAACAGCAGTCTGTTGGATTTTATGTCCTAAAACTCGTAGTTTATAAATTAATAAACATATTCTGTTTTGTTTTTCGATAAAGTTGTTATTAAAATTTTAATCTTGAATCCAATAAACTAAGGTCCTGAGGCTATTTAATGTAGTTTGAACTTTATGTAGTGACATAAATGTGGATCAAGTTCAAATATATAGCCAAAATGGTCTATAGTATATGAATGAGGTTGGGCGCCTTATTTTGGGGACACTATGGATGCAACCCACTTTGTAGTTAGTACAAACGATGTGATCTTGAATCATTCATATAGAGATATGTGAGTGGGGGCATCCTATGCGATGAGTTTGCATAAGATTGAACCATGAAATAGTCACTTTTTACGTTCTAAATGCCTTTTTATGTATAAAACTGACTATTTCGTTAATTGATGACCAAGGTAACTTAATCTTAATCCTGAGCTAACTATGAACTCCTGTTCACTCGGAATTATCCTTAGATCTGCATAGGTGAGGGCAGCTCATCATCGCTGGCTCAATAAGCCTCCCATTTCAGGGGTAAGATCGAATGAATAGCTGGGAACATAGGGTGCAAGACGGAATTCACTCCTACCCATTATAGGAATAGTAGATAGGTTTTTCCCTTTAGTACTGAATCCAGGTCTTGAACAAGGGGTCCCACACTCTCCTTTCCCGAGAGGGATTCGGTTTATAGGTTGGACCATAAACCAATTGTTCATTAGAGGATCAGTGGAACTTAAGGAATACGATGTAGTCTTGAGGGTAAAACGGTTTTTATGACCCAACCAAGATTATGAACAATCTATGAAGGATTAGCTTACTAATCATGGTTATATCAAATGGACACAAATATATCTATAGTGATGGGAGTGCAACTATGGGACTATAGTGGAATGACCCGTTAGTTAACGAATGTTGATTAGCTCCGTCTAAAGATTTTAGCTAGCTAATCTCGGATCGTTGGAGCCCATGATCTATAGGTCCATTAGGTTCCCCTACTAGCTCATATGGAATAAACTTAAAACAGTATGATAGAATAATTCGAATTGTTCGAATTAGGTGAAGAGAGAGAAACCGACAAGTATATGTGATATAGTGGTCAGGTTTTTCAGTTTAGAGATACAGCTTTAATATTTAAATGTGATTTAAATATCAAGAATATGAATACGTTCATGTTTGAAAGCTTGGAAATAATGGAAATGGTCAAAGATGAAAAATAAAGAGTTGACTTTTGAATTTTCGAGAGAAATGAATTGCGATTCATGCTCGGGAGGTCAAAATTAGTCAACACGAAAAAATCAAAAAAGTCAAAGATATTGACTTTTTGGTCAAAAGTTTGACTTTGACCAAATGGAAAGGGGATAAAACTTTTAATTTTTTTTTTGGGGGGGGGGCCTTTTTTTGGGGACTAAAAAAGGGGGTTAGTGGGAAAATCCAAACTTTTGTTGGATAATTCCACTAATAAAATAGTGGGCTAGGTGTTGGCTTATAGTGGAGACATTAAGCCCACTTAGATAGTGGATTCTAGGTGTTGGGTTTTTATGAATTGATTTCATACAATTGTTGCATGGCCATTTTCTATAAATATGGGCTTTTGAATTTGGATGAAAAACTTTTGCTTTTTCGCCAATTTTAGTTTTCAAAATGTTGCTGGAAAAATAAAAACCCATACCACAAAATTCCATTTATTTTTCCATCTCTTTCTCCCTCTCGGGTTTCTTCATCCATCGGGTCCCATAACCCAATTTTAAGTCCAGAGGATAGTATGTCAACTCTAGTGGTGGTCCGAAAGAGTTCGGGTCGAGATTCAGCAAGGAAAAGCGAGTTTCGAGAGCTTCAAAGGTAAGGTTTCAAATATCCTATCCACTTCAATTTGCATGCTTATTTCCTTTTGTTTAGAAACAATTAGAGTGTAATTAGGTCCTAATTTCGCTGCCTATGTCTCGTGTTCCATCACAGTCCAATGGTCATGACCAAGATTGGACTGAAATCTGCTGACAATTCCTATGGGACGAGTACACACATTGCATACATCAAACTCCCAATTGCATATGCATATGGAATTCGATTCATCTCTTCAACCTCTCGAGGTGTCTTAGGACTCTGTTCCTTAGACAGGTGAATTCCATGCCTGAAAGGTAAAGATCCTTTCTTGGAATTTTGCATTTTATACCTAGACAATATCTTGTGTATATAAGATGCTTGAGATAATGCTAATGTTATGTTCTTGCGATTTTGAACTATTTGGATTCCAAGAACATACTGTGCTTCTCCCAAATCTTTCATTTGGAATTGTGAAGCCAGTCATCTCTTAATGCCAGCTAGATATTCTGCCTCATTCCCTATAAGCAGAATATCATTAACATACAACACCAGAAAAGTGACAGTTTTGTTGATGATTTTCTTGTATACACAAGGTTTGTCAATATTTTGTTCAAAGCCATAAGATTTGATCGCAGCGTCAAATCTCATATTCCATGATCTAGAAGCTTGTTTTAATCCATAAATGGATCGATTAAGCTTACAAACCTTTTGCTCTTGACCCTGCTGCATAAACCCTTCCGGTTGAGACATATATATACTCTCTTCAAGATAGCCATTCAGAAAAGCTGTCTTGACATCCATTTTTCATATTTCATAATCATAAAATATGGATATGGACAAGAGTATTCTAATAGACTTTATCATGGTAACTGGAAAGAAGGTTTCTTCCAAATCTAACCCCTCTCTTTGGGTAAACCCTTTTGCCACTAGTTTAGCTTTGTAGGTCTGTACCTTACCAGTTTGGTCTCATTTTCTCTTGTAGATCCATTTGCAACCGATGGGTTTTACCCCTTTTGGTTGATCTACAAGATCCTAGACAGAATTGAAATACATAGATTCCATTTCAAGGTCCATGGCTTTAATCCATTGGTCTTTGTCCACATCGTTCATTGCTTGATTAAAAGACAACGGATCCTCTAAACCATCATATGGTATGATGACTTGAGTTTCAATTAAACCTATGTACCAGTCAGGCTGTTACACAACCACCCACTACGACGAGGCATTCCCAACTCTTGAGAAAAATGTGGAGTATTAGTTTCATCAACAACTATGGTTGATGGACCTGCTTTATCAACAACTCTTGTTGAAGTACCTGCTCGATCAAAAACCTTTGTTGATGCATTTGTCATTTCTCTGGACATTTCTTCTATTACTAGCTTACTGCGAGGTTGATGGTTCTTTATATAATCTTCCTCTAGGAAGATTGCAGTTGCCGATACAAACACTTTATCTTCCTGAGGATCATAAAAGATACCACCTTTTGTTTCTTTTGGGTAGCCTACAAATAGGCATACTTTTGAATGGTGTAGGATTCTACATCAACACATGTGCTGGACAACCCCAAATCCTGAAGTGATATAAATTTCCTTTACGTCCTCTCCGGAGCACGTAAGGTGTTTCAGAAACACTTTTCAAGGGAACCATGTTCAAAATATACACCGCAGTCTCAACTGCATGTTCCCAAAAATAATTTGGTAACTAAGTGTTACTCATCATGGAACGAACCATGTCCAACAAGTTTCTGTTTCTCCTCTCTGCCACACCGTTCTGCTAAGGTGTGCCAGGGGCTGTGAGTTGGGACTGAATTCCATGTACTATCAAATGGTTCTGGAATTCTATGTCCATATACTTACCACCTCAATCCGATCGAAGTGTTTTAATCTTTTTACCTAATTGGTTCTCAACCTCAGCCTTATACTCTTTGAATTTTTTAAAAGTTTCAAACTTTTGGTGCATTAGGTAAATATGCCCATACCTAGAATAATCATCTATAAAATTGATGAAATATTCATACCCTCCTCCTGCTCTAACATTTAGAGGCCCACAAAGGTCTGAGTGAATCAGCTCTAGGGGTTCTTTGGCTCTAAGACCTTTTCCAGAAAAAGATATTTTTGTCATTTTACACTCGAGACAGGACTCACATGGTGGTAATGAACTGTCTTCCAACTTATTTAGATGATAGTTATTAACCAATCTCTCAATCCTGTTGAGATTTATGTGACCCAGTCTCAAGTGTCAAAGATAGGCATTTGGAGAAATCTTCCTCTTCTTATGAGTCTCAGCTGTTTTAAACATCTCTATATTCAAAACAGCTTTGATCTCAGTTGGTTTTAACATGCACAAGTTATTTTCTAGCTTTGCAGAACAAATCTGTTTACTTCTCATTTTGATGAACACTTCGTCATTTTTTAAATAAACTTTATGATTTTGTTCTAGCAAACAAGAGACAGATATTAGATTCCTTTTCATAGAAGGAATATAATATACATTTTTAAAATAAATGTACTTATCTCCTATAAATAACTTCATATCTCTCACTGCTTTGGCTGAAACAATCTCCCGGGTCCCTACCTTAAAAATTGTTTCACCTTCTGTCAACTGTTTCTAGGAACTTGTTTCCTGTGAGATAGTACATACATGATTAGCGGCACCTAAATCAATTATCCAGATTTTATCGTTTTCCACTAAACATGCTTTGATAACAAGTAAATCATATTTATTTTGTTGTTCGAATTCAGCAGTCTCATCTACATAATTCATAATTTTAGATGAGTAGGGAGATAGAAGACAATCCTCTGTTAAAAATGTTTTGATATAATCAACCGCTAGTAATTTGTTTGTCGATTTGATTTTACTATTAATAATATCGGAAGTGAGTATTCTAGAATTCGACATGTTGATAAAATTCAAACAAATTCTAATTAGCAAATTATAACTAAATCCAAAATCAAGTTTTAGCAAAAATTAATAATGTACCCATAACCATTATTTATTTGCAACAATATTTTAGTGAGTTAGAATGTGTGCTATCGAGGGGCAGTCAGATACTCCTTCATTAAAACAAACAATTTTGACCAAACACTATCTCTGGAATAACTTTTATTCCTATTATCTCCGGAATAACTCTTATTCCTATAGTCGTTTGGTTATCATTTTCGGTCAAGCTCTTTACTAACAACTTAGTAATTCTTGTAAGTGTGACCCATCATTTTCAGATCCTATAGAACGATATGAACTTGCCTCTGAAAAGAAGACAACATCAAAGATGGAACTATAAGACCCTATTCATTTTACTGAAGCATGGGTTGTTCCGAATCCTATGTTACAACCTTCTGTGGGGATAGCCATTGCTAAAGGAAGACAACATCAAAGACGGAACTATAAGACCCTATTCATTTTACTGAAGCATGGGTTGTTCCGAATCCTATGTTACAACCTTTCGTGGGGATAACCATTGCTAAACGACTAGCAAAGGGTCGCTTAAAGCTAACCAGCAAGTGCAACATAGGAATCTTACGATTCAGACTAATGGAAGATACCGTAGGATATATTAACACATATCCTTCACCCACTTACTATGAACTACTTCCTCCGTTTACCTTGATATTAACTCATACAAAACAGTTTCCGAATGGAGGTCACTCCCAAGGTGACATGAAGCGTCGTATGAATTTCACGGTGTAAACTATGTGGAGACATGGCAGTTAAAATCTATATATCGTATAAAAGACTTATATTTGAATAACTTCTTCTTATTCACCGAAATCTAGATTAAGCTAAAAAATACTTTCCGAATAGAAGTCACTCCCAGGGTGACACGAAGTGCCGCTTAAATCTGGATTATGAACTCTTAAAGACGTGAGAGCTAAAAAATAACGTATCGTATATGTTATTAATCTCCCACTGAAGTTTTCTAATAACTCTATCATATAGAAGTTATTAAACAACCACTGAAGTGTTCTATTTTTGGGTAGATTTATACTTAGGTTCTTTTCGGCTAATAAAACAACCCTAAGTCTATGTGGTTTATCCAAGTATAACTCTTATAATTGGATTTTAACCTATGATGTCTAGGTGATAAACCATTTTATTACCTTACATCACTCACATATCCTTATAAAACCGATTACCATGCTCAACTAATTCGGCCAATTATAGAAATCCGCCCGGTAGGAGGTATTAGCTGTAACCGTCAACACTTAATACCCCCAGCCTTAGAAACAGAATTAGAATATATCGGTTGAGTTTTGTTCAAACCTAGGTTTTACTAAAGAATTGGTGTTAACATATTAAAACAGGTGTCAACCCTAGCGTGAGCAATGCAGCTTGTTGTTTTTATGGGATTTAAAACGCCTAACCCAATTTTGAGACAAAACGTTATAAAAATATAAGAGCATGCTAAACCATCCATAACATACATGAGGCATTCACATTTAATATATAATCTATATTAAAATACAGAAACCCATAAACATGCATACTATCATCATTATTATACACAAATTACTAACATACATATTTATATGCATGTATCATGCTTCCTATGGTGGGATGACTTGATCTAAAAAACTATATATTTGGCATACTTGTATCACGATACAAGATTATGTTATATTATAACTATATATCTATCATGCAAAATAGAGTGATAAAAACACATGATGTTAATCGTATTTTAGTTTTAGCCAAAACCCAAGCAAACAAAAACCTACATTATTACTGAAACATAGCTTCTGAAGATCTGTCCTAAGCCCACCGCTGTCCAAAAAGAAACTCCATAATAAGCTTGAAACAGCGAACACGCAAACCGTTCTGAATACCGAAACCAGCCAAGAACGCCAACTACGAGCCGAAGCTAAATCGAGGTTAGCACAAACCGACAAGAAAAAAGCCATTTACGATATCGATAACCCTTGCACCATGTTCAACCATGCTCGTTAAGGTATTTCTCATTGTTTACCACATGGATCCGACCATGCTCGTCTTGCACACATTTTGCGACATAATTGTTTTAGTAAAGTGCTTGATCGTTATTATGCAAAAATAAACCACGATCGTGGTAGTAATTTTCCGATTCTAATGCAGTATGTGTCACTCAAGTCCCTAAATGCCATAGAGAAGAGAAAACAAGGCATCGCTTCAGTGGCGTTGATACTGAGTCCGCGGCATGGATCGCGAACAATTCTCCGTTTAAGACCATGGACAATTTACTACACAATCCGCTAGCTCTATCTGTCTAAACACGAATGAACGATGCAGTTTAGCGCGCCTGTAAAAGGTGAAATTGATCGCTTAATTTCCGTGTATATGCATTCAACCATATCACCCAGCTGTCGCACTAAAGTATGTTGATATGCCGTAGTGCTATACTTGAGCATACTTGACGCATCGTTAGCTGCCAGCATAAGAGGTAAACGATCAGTAGTGGTATGGTCGTTAAGCAACTCAATGCAGTCGGCTCTTAGACTCCCCGCATCAAGGTACATGATCGCTAGTAAGCAATCTGCTCAGCGGCCGTATCTGTAATATCTTTTTCACTATCGGCATCAGCTTAGCTCCCACACGGAAACTAAAACACGCTTGATCGTGCTATGGTGCCATCATATAGCAATACAACACATTGCTTAGCTCCAGCAGGCAAACATCGTCTAGCACACAATACCACACACGATCAACACCCAAAGCTACACGATCACTTAGCTTTTCTTCACATCGTCTAATGCATGAAGCTAAAACGATCGTTAGCTACTAAAGCTCAACGACGATAAGAACATAGGCTATTTTCTGGAACTGCCAACTCAGCCTCTTCGCTTGTTTCTCCGATTTACAGCTTAATTTCAACTCTAATGACTCCAAATAATTACAGACTCTTGAGAACACATTAAAGCTCATCAAGCAAGAGCCAATTACAAAATTTAAATGAGAAATTAAAAAATTAAACAGCCAAAACTTAAGAAAACCATAATCAATGCACCAGTTTCATATTTTCATATAAAACACCCACCAAACCAAAATTAAACCGAATTGAATGCTTATTTGATACTCTGATACAATTATAGGATTGATCAACAGTAGCAGAAGCACAAGAATCATCTAAGCACTCAAATTCACTAATTTTGGCAAAAATATAAAGCTTGCTTTTACAGAAACAAGTGAGTTTTCAAGACATACCTCTTTGTAGAACTTCTTCAAAGCTCCTTCACCAGCTGCTATCTTCTCCAAATTTTGTTGTTGACCACCTCAAAGATCTTCCTCTCTATTCTCTTGGTACTCTAGAATTGAGTTGTGAGACTAAAAATAAGCTTGGATCAAGGGTGAAGAAAAATGCTCACTACAAAGAAAATCAACTGAAAACTCTTTCTTCAAACAAAATTTCTCCAAAATCTCTATAGATTACATACCCGATTTTCACTCACAATCTTTTTCATTATATTGCAGATCAACATGCAAAAAAGAGTCATCATATGCGACTATAACTGCTGGAGAGAAGAAAAGCAAAGCAAATGCTTCATTGTGACAACTACAAAGAGGATTAGAAAAACATCGTTGTTACTCCATTATATTGTTATTTGTTATGCTGCTTCTGTTTTTTTTTTTTTTTCAAAAATCAAAATTGGATTTTAAAAAATCTATTTTGATTTAAAAATAAAAAATAATTAATTTCATAAATTAATTATTAAATAAAACTTAATCAATTTAATATAAATATTAAATTAATTTTAACACGTATCCATCTCTATATATTAAATATTATCATATTTAAATATATAAATTTCCTACTCTACCGTTTAATTCTAAAATTAAACATATAATTATATCTCATATAATTACTATTCCCTTAATTCTAATTTTGAACAATTCAAATTAACTTATCACGCTATTCTAGAGCTAGTCTATTACGAGCTAGTAGGGGACCTTCATGGACCTACAGATCATGGGCTTCAACGATCGAGATTAATTGGCTAAACTCATTAGACCAAATTAATCTCCATTCGTTCTTAACTAATGAGTCACTCCACTAAAGCCCATAGTTGCACTCCCCTCACTGTAGATATATTATGTCCACATGATTTAACCATAATCAGCAAGTCGACCCTTCACAAGTTATTCGTAATAACAGTTGGGTCAAATATCTGTTTTACCCCGAGATTACGTCTTATTCCTCAAGTCCCTACTGATCCTTTAATGAACAACTGATTTGTGATTCAATCACTAAATCAAACTCTCTCAGCCAAGTGAGAGGATGGGGCCCCTTGTTCAAGACCTGGATTCAGTACTTGAGAGAACAACCTTTCTTCTATCCCTAAATCGGGTAGGCGTGAACTCCGTCTTGCACCCTATGTCCCTAGCTTTCTATTCGGTCTTACCTATGAAATAAAAGTCTTATTGAACCGACGCTGTTGAGCCAACCCTCAACTATGCAAATCTAAGGAAAATCCCAAATAAACAGGAGTTCATAGTTAGATCAGGATTAAGATCGAGTTACCTAGGTCATCTAGGTGAAATAGTCAGTTTTATACAGTAAACAACGTTATAGAGTAAGAGTGACTTATTTGTTGGTCCTGATCTTATGCAAACTCATTGCATAGGGTGCCCCCACTCCTCATGTCATAACATGTACGAATTAGGATCACATCGTATGTAGCACTTTACAACTCTTTATAACAACTACAAAGTAGGTCGCATCCAATGGTGTTACCAGAATAAGGTACCCAACCTCATTCATGTACCATAGATCATTTTGACTATTTACTCGAACCCGATCCACTTTTATGTCTCCACATAAAGTTCAAGTACTTATACAATATTCATGGATCTTAGTTTATTGGATTTAGTCTTTCATACAATTTATGAAATCGATAACAAGTTTATTGATTTTAGAAAATGTTTATCTTTTTACAAACTACGAGTTTAGGACATAAAACCCAACATGTAATAACAGGAAAAAGATGGAATCGAACTCACGTAATTATTAACAACATTTTTGCATATAATATTGCTTTTGATATTATATCTGAAAATGAGGATTCTTAGCCAAAATCTGTTGAAGAATGTCGATATAAAAAAGATTGGCTTCTGTGGAAAGAAGCAATTGAGGCATAATTAAACCCACTTTCAAAACATTAGGTTTTTGGATTAATAGTCCGAACACCAGAAGGTATCAAACCTATGGGATATAAATGGGTATTTGTGAGGAAAATAAATGAAAATAATGAGGTTACAGGATATAAAGCAAGACTAGTTGCACAAGGTTTTTCACAAAGACCTAGTATTGATTATGATCAGACATATTCTTCGACGGTGGATGCAACTACACTAAGATATTTAATTGGTTTGACTGTGTATGAAAGTCTAAATATGCATCTTAGGATGTAGTCACAACATATTTATATGGATCTCTTGATAATGATATTTATGTGAGAATCCCAGAAAGATTTAAGTACCTGAAACATATAAATCAGATTCTCGAAAATTGTATTCAATAAAGTTGCAGAGATCGCTATATGGATTGAAACAAGTAGGACGAATGTGGTATAATTGCTTGAGTGGATATTTGTTGAAAGAATGATATCAAAACAATCCAACATGTCCATGTATTTTTTATAAAGAAATCACCATCGAGATTTGCTATTATAATTGTATATGTTGATGACTAAATAAAATTGAGACTCCTAAAGAGCTTCATTTAACAGATGGGATATTTGTTCATCAGTCAACTTATAGTATAAAAGTTTTGAAAATATTTTAAATGGATAAAGCACATCCATTGGATATTCCAATGGAAGTTCGTTTCCTAGATGTGAAGAAAGATATATGTAGACCTCGAGATGATAATGAAGAACTTCTTGATTCTGAAATATCATATCTTAGTGCAATTGGTACATTTATGCATCTTGTTAATAATACAAGACCAAATATTGCATTTTCAGTAAATTTATTAGCAAGATATAGTTTTTCTCCAACAAAAAGACATTGCAACGTAATTAAGCATATACTCTGAGGAACAATCGACATGTCTCAAGATTACCCATGTAATACACCTTTTACTTGCCAAATTGCCTATAAATAATAATATTTAGTGGATTTTGTAAGACACATATTCGTGATCAATCTAAAAAGATTGAAGAAAGTAGAGAAATCCATACTTCGTTATTTTATTTATTTATATATTATATTATACATTTTTTCATTTCTGTGTTTTCGTTGTGTGCTATTGTCCGACCATTTTTACAATAACCTATCTTTTTTCATAAACATATTTTTTACAATAACCTATCTTTTATCCCAAACAAAAATGATAATTTTGTCCAATTCCCCAATTTAACTCCTTCTCTTTCTTCGTGTATCATCAGCCCCTCGTTTTGTTCAATCAACCGCAGCGCCTTCCCACCTTCGGCCTCCCTACTCTGCCGACCACACGACGCCTCTTACGAGCCGCCAACGGCGGTGTAAGGCTGCCACGCCTGCCTCTTCAGCGTGCAGCGGCGCATGCGATCCACGACAAACGCGTGAGTTCCGGCCACAGTACTTTGCGAACAGTGACGCTTCTACCCAAGAGCCTGACTGGTGGCGGTTCCCGGCGACGCCTCCGAGTATGAACGGCAGTTTCTTCTTCCTTATTCCAACGACCACTCGGCAGCAGCAGCAAACCAACGTGACCCACGTGATTTTGGCGGTTTACAGCGAGTTTTCCTCGTTCCGACAAGGTTTGGCTCTGACCCACTCCCATGGACTTTAGAATAGCGTTACTCACTCCCTAACGCCTTCAAATCTACAGGTTTAAGCCTATTCAAACACTAATAGACTGCAAGGTGTCGGGTTGTTTTGCAGCATTCAGTAGGTAATAGCTTGCTTTCGCTCCGTCCATACTTGATTTAAGAGTTGTGAATTGGTCTCTAACCCTTGGGCACTCTTGGCTTGTAGTTTGGGATTGATTCGGATTTTTGAATTAAAGCTTAAGGTTGTCTCGTTCAAGGATATTCCTTCTGAACACCTTTTTGTCTTCAACTCCTGGTTTTCAGCGAAGTTATAATCTTAGAATCTTGTTCTTGTTGTTTTAGGGGCATATCCAATAGTTTAGTAGCTGTAGGACGTCTAGTAAGTAGAATTCGCTGGATCTGTTTGTCGTGTGTTAGCATGCTTCGTGTTTTACTTATTTGATTATAATATGTAATATGTATATTTCAATGAAATATGGTGTTTTATTTTGAGTTTTGAGCTGAATATGTTCCTATGATTTTGGATGTTAAAGCATGATGAGTCGTTAAGTGTATTGTGGTGATGAACATACTGATTTGTTGAGTTTGTCCAGAAAAGTATAACTTCTTTTAAGTTGTGAGTATGTTGTTTAAATGTGATAATAAACTATAGTCTAGAATGCATGTGTTTAAGGTTGTGCATGTCTGGATTGCAGCGAGCCTATCTAGTGTTAGTTTGGGTTTTGCATAAATTATGATGCTTAAGTTGGTTTTGTGGTATGGGAATTTTGATTGTGTTTGTAAATCGTAATGGTTGCTATATAGCGCACACCTTGAGGACAAGGTGTGTTTGAAGGGTGGGATAATATGAGGATACTAATAGTGGTATTTTTGAATAGTAATAGAGTAAAGGTGTAATGGTAATTCGATAGAGGTAGTTTGGTTATAAATAGGAGTTAGGTTTTGTAGGAAGGAAGGTCATATTTTGGTAGGTTAGTCCATAATGGCTTGATTGTGGAAGAGAGACAAACTTTCTCGAAAGGCTATTAACATTATTATTATCAATACTGTTATCTCTAGTGTTTTTCATATATTTTACATGTTTGAATACCTAACACATAGTTTACAGTTTGAGGTCCAAATATCTTGCAGATTTTCTGAAACCCTATTTCATCGCCACATCTTGCCCTCTTCATCTACTAGGGAGTTGAGGTTGCAAATTTCCTTCAAGATTGAACGCTCAAGATTAGATATGCCTTTAGTTTCTAAATGACTGAGTAAAACTCGAACTCTAGGTTTTTCTTTAAGATCTTAATGTTTTTTGTGCTCTTCCAATTTTTTGATCTATGCACAGGAATTTTCAATTGGAGCATTGGTGAGGAAATTCCTTCTTTTGATTCAAGTAACCAGAAAACTTGCAAGTTGTCATAATGGGCAAACCAGTCTCTCGGTATGGCTGCATGCTTTGAGTTTTCCTCTCTTATGTGTAGCTTCTTTTTTCGTTTTCGTCAACCCTAAGGTTTCTTGTCTGTTATCCATGAAGGTCGGATTCAAAATCTAAAGCTGAACGCAAATTTGAAAAGAAGGTCCAGTTTTATGAGAGTGAGTGTTGTTTTCGTCTTTGAGTGTTGTTTTGGTATCATAAACAATGAAATCTTAAATATGGCTACATGCAGGAGTTGGAGAAACTATTTCTACCTTGAATGCTCAAAAGACTATTACTAAGGTAAAATTATTTATTCCATTACTTTGCACATAGCATTATATTTCTTCATTAGTTATGGCTATTTAATTTTTTTTTTATTTCTTTTCATTTTTTGTTATTGATGGCCTTTAATACTCTTCTATTTTTATTATGTGAATAGTTCTAGAACAATTTTCTGTTTCTCCTTTTAACTTTTAAACTATCTGTAGCTATAATTTTCTTGAAATCTCAATGTGCACATGGTGATAAACATTAGGTTCAGCGAAGAGATTATGTATATGTCAAAATTAGCCCAAGTTTCTTATAACCAAACGTTGCAAGGTCATAAATTGATCATGGAACCACATGAACATAGTTACAAGGGTTGATTGGAATACCCTGGAATTTCCCTCCTCTACAATGAAAAACTTGACATGGAGCGCTTCAATCTGTCTACTTTACTTTTAAATTTTAAGATTTGAAAATAATTGTTGTAGTTACAACTATTATTGACATCAATAATATAACGTGATTGTCAGTCAATATTTAGAATGGGAATATTTTGATTCGTTATTTGATTGGTTCAATGTTCTTATTCCTTGTACAAAGTATTCTTGTACATGTTGCATACTTCTGGGGCGGAAAAAAAAAAGAAAAGAATTCATTTTGCTCTTTTAGTATTCTACTAAAGTTGATTATGTGTAATAGAAGAAAAGCCATCGAAGACGTAAAAGAGACTTGAAGGCTTTTGATCTTTCTACCCTGTCCGAGTTTCTTCCTGGATTGGAGGCGCCTAAACAAAAACCATCTGCAGCCGAGTTAAAACTAAATTGCAAGTCTAGGCTAAAGTTTATGTAAGTTGCTTGTTATCATTATTTGACATGTTTTATAATTTATCCTTGTTTATGTATTGTAATGATGGGTTCATTTTAACAGATTGAAGGAGAGAAAGCAAATGGGTACTGTTCTTAATCACCCTGTATTTCAGGCAGACCCATTGAGAGCTATTCAACTACATTTAGAGGGCACACAACCAATTGAGGAACCAAAGAAAAAGACGAACAAAAATGGGAGCAAGAAAAGGAAAGAGAAGAAGTCGAAAGCCTCTCCAAGACCTTCGTCTATGGAGATGTGACTAATTTTTCACAGGCTTTGTTTTGCCATCTAAGCCGCTTGGTAAATGCCTTCATGCTCATTTTAATTTGTGAAATCAACTTGTTTTTGTTATCATTAACAGCTGATCTCAATTGAGCTCTAAAGTCCTCCGAATCGGATCTGGTAGATGATTTTTGTTTTTTTGAGCTTTGTTTTGCTCATCTAAGCCGCTTGGTAAATGCTTTCATGCTCATTTTAATTTGTGAAATTAACTTGTTTTTTGTTATCATTAACAGCTGATCTCAATTGAGCTCTAAAGTCCTCCGAATCGGATCTGGTAGATTTTTTGTTTTTGAGCTTTGTTTTGCCATCTAAGTCGCTTGGTAAATGCTTTCATGCTCATTTTAATTTGTGAAATCAACTTGTTTTTGTTATAATTAACAGCTGATCTCAATTGAGCTCTAAAGTCCTCCGAATTGGATCTGTAGATGATTTTGTTTTTGAGCTTTGTTTTGCCATCTAAGCCCTTGGTAAATGCTTTCATGCTCATTTTAATTTGTGAAATCAACTTGTTTTTGTTATCATTAACAACTGATCTCAATTGAGCTCTAAAGTCCTCCGAATCGGATCTGGTAGATGATTTTTGTTTTTGAGCTTTGTTTTGCCATCTAAGCCGCTTGGTAAATGCTTTCATGTCATTTTAATTTGTGAAATCAACTTGTTTTTGTTATCATTAAGGGTGTGTTTGGTATGTGATAAAAGTAGAGAGTTGAGTTGAGTTGAGTTGGTAATTATTATCTGGGGAGTTAAATTGTCTATGTTTGTTATGCAGAGTTGAGTTAAGTTGGTAATTATTGTTTGTGTTTGTTATGCAGAGTTTGAGTTGAGTTGAGTTGGAGGATCTGATGTAGTTTTTATGAATGAGATTAGTTTTATTTTTTTCTATTTGTTTTTTATTTCATTCTTTTATTTTTTTAGTTTTATGCTTTGCTATTGTTGATTAATTTTCAAATATACACGTATTTTCTCAAATCATTTATGACATAAATTGGACAATCTCAATTTGTAGAACATAATAGATTATTTTTAATATATTCTTTTCAAAAACTGTAATAATTCTAATTCTCTTCAATCGGTAAAACATATCAACAAAATATATTTCATATTGTTGCTCAATTAATTGGTATATTGTATATTGTATGTATATATATTGAAGGTATATATATTTCATATTGAATGTTTGTATGTATATATATATATCCAAAAAAATTCACAAAAATATATGTTCTTTTCGATACTTATTGTCACACCCCGCCCCAGACCACCTTCTTAGCCTAGAGAGGCGTGATTGCAGCAGTTACCAACCCTTGGGTGACACTTACTGTCTAATAACTCTTTGTGAATAACTCTGATATCAATTATAATTCATATGCAACAGGACGTCTTTAGACCCACAATTTATTAACTTAGAAACATAATATGTTTAAAGTCATTACAACACTAGATTTACAAGTCTCAAAACCACAAACCCAGTCCCTAATGAACATAGTAACATGTGTACAATATTAACAGTAACACATAGCAAACGGTTACAAGTCTTTTGGTCTATTAGTAGCAGAGCAGGCGCAGAGCTATCTTCAAAGGATTTGACCGTTACCTGTGGGGGGGGGGACAAAACATTTGAAAACGAGGTGAGTTTACGCCCAGTGAGTGACCGAGAAAACATAGTAAATTCTCATGCATAATTTCAGAAGATAGTTTTATCTGAAATATAATTTAATACAACATAAACAATTTCCAAGGTAATGTATATAAAACTGTTTTAAACATAAAACAGTAAAATCATTTCTCAAATAAAAGTACTGTATAACGGGTAAAATAATCCCAACACAATTGCTAGTCCAGAGAGAATCCTTTTGTTCAATCTCCGACTTAGTTCACCTGTGGCATATTAGGTATTACTGCTCAGATACCTTCTCCTTGTACTTCAGTATCCATTGGTTTGGTACCTTCTCCAACGTACTTCAGTACCAATAGATACCTTCTCCTTGTACTTCAGTATCTAGTTGGGTGTGTCTTCTCCTTGTACTTTGGCATCGTATTTTACCAAAAACTATTTAACAACTTTCTCTTTAAAGCATGTACAGTATAACACATATACAACATGGCTTTAAAGTTGGTAACGCATGCTGGATAAAATACATACACATATGTAGATAGTTTTGCAACAGTAGGCATGCGTTCAACTCACAATTCAAACTTGTTTGGAAACCATTTCATAAAACTAGTAGGCATGAGAATTATTTTCACAAATATGCTTTCTGTAAATGTTGTAATTCAAAACAACTTAAAAAACATTTTAGTTCGAAAACATTTTAGCCACTCATCTCGATTTCTTAGGAGCTTTTCACTTTAGTAGCTCCTCGAGTCCTTTTCACCCATAGAATCTAGATTTAACTTACAACTTAGATTACTCATAGTTCTGAACCTTATTTTGAAATACTTCCTTCTACAAACTTATTCTAAAATGTCTCAGGAAGTTACCCTAAAATTTCAGCTCAGAACTCCTCGTAGTTTGGCCGGAATCACAGAATCTTCAAGACTGGCCCAGATTGATCCGACAGTCTGACCCTTCTGCGTTCTTTTCAATCTCCAGCCCGTTTTCTTTGAGTTTTTTCCTCCGGCAGCTTACTCTGAAAACTAGACTTTCAGAGTTCTCAGATGGCTTTGGAATCACTCCAAACGACCGAGTAGATTGGGAGATCTCCTTATCCAAAATTGATACGTTCTCACAAACCTCACTATTCTCCCTCTCCTTTACGAAATTTATGATTTTGTGATTTGAAAATGAAATCCGTGGGCGTGATGTTCGAATGCTGCACCGGACAAGGCGTGGCTGACGCACAGGCTGCTCTCGCTCTCTCCCACTTTCTCGTTGGTCTCGCTCTCTCCCACTTTCTCGCTCAAAATCTCGCTCTCTCCACTTTCGCTCTCTCCCACTTTCTCGCTCAAAATCTTGCTCTCAATGATCTCGTTGGTCTCGATCTCATGATCTCGCTCTCAACGATCTCGCTCTTAGCTCATATTTCTCCTTTTGCCACGATGCAAGTCTATCCATGTGTGTGCTTTGCATTTCAACAGTCGACATTTCTAGCGAAATTTCCTTCTAGAGCGAGATCCTCATCACAAAATTAGCGAGATTCAGCCCACATTTCTAGCGAGATTTCCTTCTAGAGCGAGATCCTCATCACAAAATTAGCGAGATTTCGCTTGTCCAGGGTTGAAGTTTCGACTTATGTACAACCCTATATACATATTGTTTCCAAGTTTTTCTTTGTTTGTCGAGTTATGTATGTCGAAACTTCACCTATGACAACCCTAATATACATATTGTTTCCAAGTTTTTCCTTGTTTATCGAGTTCTCAATGTTCGCCTCACATTAATCCAATCCTCAACCCTCGACTTCTAGCAAAACAACAATATTTCTCTAATATAAAAGGTCTAATATTTCTCTAATATAATAAGTTTTGAAAACAATCATATTAATATAAAAGGTCCTAGTTTTGAGGGGATAAAAAAAGAGAGTTTTGAGTGGTAAAAAAGGGGGTTTAATAACCCATAGGTTTTCTTTATGAACTTAACAAACATGGGTAATAAATATTCACCCAACTCAACTCAACTCATACCCATTTATCAAACACCTCCTAACCGTTGATCTTACTTGAGCTCTGAAGTCCTCTGGTAGATGATTTTTGTTCCCCCCACCCCCACACACACATCTGGATTCTGTTTGTAATCATCCAGAAAATAGACAGGAAAAGATTTTGATCAACTTACATTTCCAATTTTTTTTAGGTATTATAATTAATCTACAGTGCATGGCACAGTTATGAATTGGACAAAGAAAAAAAGGAAAAAGAAATGCAATTTTGAAAAATATTATTACGAATGACTATTTTAAATTATACATTTATGAAATAGTCTTGCTTTAAAAAAGCTTCAACATGCAAGTTTGTTAACATCAAGATGGAGCAGCTCCTTTGGAAGCATTGTCTTATATTTTGAACATTATCTTCGACTGAAATAATGGCCTATTTTATCTTTTCATAAAAGCCCTAAAAAAACCGAGCATAATGTTGATTTTGGTGTATCTTAGATTGCATTTATTTTTGTGGGTTTAACTAAATTGTTTGATCATAATTTATTATATGACAAATTATTCTAATTTTTTTAGATATTTTATTTTATTATTTGTGTTTGTAATGAGAGATACATGAAGGTAAGTACATTTTTAAATTGGAATGTTTGTCAATAACTTTAACTTTGTGCTCATTACTAAAGAGAGTTCAATGACAAACAAGCTGCCTTGGAATTGTACTCAAAATATCATGTAGAGAAATAAATGAAATGATATTTCTCGTAATCACCACATGATTTCTTGATTTCCATCATAGTTTGTTGGTTACACCAATGCAAAAATGCTTTATCATTTTGAAATTTAAGCACCTCGCCAAAGTACGTATGGCAATTAAAAGGTCTAATATCCTAATCCTTTTTTAACTAAAAAGGAAAAAAAGTTGCCATTGTAATGATAAAGAGAGCACAATTCTTAGGAGTGGTTGAGAGATCGGGTGAGGAGGTTTGAAAGGTCGCGGAGTTTGATGCCTCCCTTTGGACCTAGGCCACTATTATTTTTTGTAATTATGATCTTGTTTCATTCCTTTGGATCATAAATCTTTTTTAAACTTTTAAGACGTGTTTGGGGTAAGAAGTAGAATAGTGAGAAGTAAAAAGTTATGAAATCTAGGAAGTTGTGAATTTTTGGGGATCCACAATGTAAGAAGTTGATGAGATATAAAATTGATGTTTTTTAAATAATGGGACCCACCAACTCCTTGGGCTAAATAAGGAATAGAGTTCACAAACTCTTACTTCCCAACTTCTTAGGCCAAATATATTCCAAGAATTTTGTATGGATGACCTATGTTTGGAGGCCCAAATGAAATAAATAAATGTGATTCCTAGTTAGTTTATGGGCTAACAAGAAGAATGACATAACTTTTCATTTGTAAAAATAACAAATCAACATTTTTTTTTTTTTTTTGTAAAAATAGCAAATTGAATTAAAATAAAAAATAAATGAATTTGGAAAAGTCCAAACAACCCCCAGCCATACAATGAGATTGCAATTGACTTATTAAGAAATATTCGTAATTAAACTATAATTAAAACAAATATCTAGAGATTATCGGTTGACCATGCTCTGAACACCACACCGACCTCTTCTCCAACCAAGTTGCCACCATTTTCCTTTTTGAAATCGACTTCTCCACCAACAGTGGTGACACCTCCGACTTGAATTTTATCTTCATCCCTTGTTTCGTTGGACATGGCTCCCTCTCCTTCCACCAATACTTCACCATCAGCTTCAACTTCGACTCCTTCTCCATCGACTTCATTTATTGCTCCTTCGGAGCCAATAGTGATCACTCTAGTTCCATCTTCTTCTATCTCAACTTCTTTGATACAAGCTCCATCGCCGACTTCAACTCCTAATAATGGTGCTATCGTGAATAGAATCACCATCTTTGAATCTATCATTGCAACCATAATTCTTCAACTCTATGCCTTCTTTGAATTTTGATGTAATTTAGATTTGCGTTTATATGTTGGACTGACGACCCTATCATAATTGTATATCTCTGCTAGTTGATTTCGAGCTCGCGCGTTTCCTTGTATTCGTCTATGCTTGAATTTACCCCGACAACATAGGATTGCATGTGAATGCTTATATTTATAGGTTGGACTTGAATCTTAGTAATGCATGTTCAACCTAGGTTCAAAGTACAAATTGATTAATTGAATTAGGTTGTCCAATCAGTTAGTCAACACAATCGAATCCTTAATCTTCATGAATATGAACTTTAATCCTATATGGACGCTATCGAACTTAATAGAATTAAGAGCATATAGTTTAGTTAAGGTTTGCTTTTCGAATCTTGATTAATGATTAGGACACTAGATCAATTCGGTTTTAATTGGTTGTCGTCCTTTGTAGAAACTAGTTAAGCAAAATCGATTTAGTAGTTGTGCATGCATAGAAGATGTTTGTTTAATTATTGAATTCCATGCTAGAAATTACATAGGATTCTCTCTCCTGCTCTAGAAATTAGATAGACCCATTGTCACACCCCGCCCCAGATCACCCTCTTAGCCTAGAGAAGGGTGTGACTGCAGCAGTTATCAACCCTTAGGCTGACACTTGCTATCTAAAAACTCTTGCAGAATAACTCTGATACCAAATACAAATTATATGCAACGGGACGGCTGTAGACCCACAATTTATTAACTTAGAAACTTAATATGTTTAGAGTATTTACAACATTAGATTTACAAGTCCCAAAACCCACAAACCTTAGTCCCTATATGAACAATAGTAACATGTGTACAATATTAACCGTAACCACCTAGCAAACGGTTACAAGTCTTTTAGTCCTTTAGTGGCAGAACAGATACTGAGCTGTCTTCAGAGGATTTGACTGCTACCTGTAGGGGGGAAAAACAAAAACATTTGAAAACGGGGTGAGCTTACGCCCAGTGAGTGACCGAGAAAACATAGTAAATTCTCATGCATAATTTCAGAAAATAGTTTTATCTGAAATATAAACTTTTGCAGCATAAATATTTTCCAAGCGTAAATTATATAAAGTTGTTTTAAACATAAAACAGTAAAATCATTTCTCAAATCAAAGTATTGTATAACTGGTAAAATAATCCCAACACCAACTACTAGTCCAGAGAGGACCCTTTTGCTCAATCTCTGACTTTATTCACCTGTGGCCACACTAAGTACCTTCACACATTAGGTACTACGACTCAGATACCTTCTCTTTGTACTTCAGTATCGAGCTACTAGGATACCTTCTCCAATGTACTTCAGTATCCCGTTGGCTTGGTACCTTCTCAAACGTACTTCAGTACCAATAGATACCTTCTCCTTGTACTTCAGTATCTAGTTGGATGGATGCCTTCTCCTTGTACTTTGACATCACATTTTACCAAAACTATTTATAAACAACTTTTCTCTTTAAAGCATGTACAGTATAATACATATACAACATCGCTTTAAAGATGATAATGCATGCTGGATGAAATCAACATATGTAAATAGTTTTTCAACAATATGCATGCGTTCAAATCACAATTCAAATTTGCTTGGAAACCACTTTATAAAACTAGGAGGCATGAGAATTATTTTCGCAAACATACTTTTTTTTCGCAAACATGCTTTCTGTAAAACGTTTGTAATCAAAACAATTAAAAACATTTTAGTTCGAAAACATTTTAGCCACTCACCTCGATTTCTTAGGAACTTTTCACTCTAATAGCTCCTCGGGTCCCTTTTTCACCCCTAGAATCCAGATTCAACTTACAACTTAGATTACTCATAGTTTTGAACCTTATATGGAAATACTTCCTTCTACAAACTTATTCTAAAATGTCTTAGGAATCTTACCCTAAACTTTCAGCTCAGAATTCCTCGTGATTTTTCCGTAATCTCAAAATCTTCAAGACTGGCTCAGATTGATCTGACAGTCTGACCCTTTTGCCTGCTTCTCAACCTCCAGCCTAGTTCCTTTGAGCTTTTTCCTCCAACAGCCCTACTCTGAAAACTAGACTTTCAGAGCTTTCAGATGGCTTTGGAATCACTCCAAACGCACGAGTAGATTGGTAGATCTTCTCGTCCAAAGTTGACACACTCCCTTGAACCCTCACTGCCCTCTACTTTCTCTACGAAATTTATGATTTTTGTGTGATTTGAAAATAAAATCCCAACTCCCTATTTATAGGCGTTCAAATTTCTCGTGGAATTGACAGCATCTACTTGGCTGCATGACCAAATGTTTAATCCTCCCTTTATTAACGTAAGCTAACTTCACNCCCTCTACTTTCTCTACGAAATTTATGATTTTTGTGTGATTTGAAAATGAAATCCCAACTCCCTATTTATAGGCGTTCAAATTGCTCGTGGGATTGATACCAGCTACTTGCGTGCATGACCAAATGTTTAATCCTCCCTTTATCAACGTAAGCTGACTTCTCCTTGATTCAATGTGTTCTTCCCAAATGCATCCAACATAATTTCTTAGGGTTTAAGAATTTCTCTTAATCGGACACCTAGATTTTAATTGTCGTTTTCTCTTACGTCTTCAAGCTTTGTTTGTATTCAAAATTTAAATGCATAATCCACCCCAACGCGTCCAAATACATCGCCCAGAAGCTTGCTCGGCCGTTCAATGCATAGGCGAGGCTTGGGCGTGACGTTCGAATCAGACAAAGCAAGGCTAATGCATAGGCGCTCTCGCTCTTTCCGCTCTCGACATTGTCGCTCTTTCCGCTCTCGGCAGTGCCGTTCACTTCACTCTCGACAGTGCCGCTCACTCCACTCTCGGCAGTGTCGCTCTCTCCCACTTTCTCACTGGTCTCGCTCTCTTCACTCTCACTTTCTCCAGCAATCTCGCTGGTCAGCTCTCTCCAATATCGCTCTCTCCAGCTTTCTCTCCAACTTTTCTCTCCACTCTTGCTCTCTCCACTCCTGCTCTCTCCAGCTTTCTCGCTGGTCTCGCTTTCTCCCATCTTCTATCCAATCTCGCTCTCTCCCATTTCCTCTCCAATCTCACTGGTATCGATCTCAATGATCTCGCTCTCAACGATCTCGCTGATCTCACTCTCAACGATCTCGCTCTTAGCTACTGCGAATTGTTTGTCTCCGTACAACTTCTACACAATTGTGTCACTAGTCACTTGCCTTCCAGTGCTTTGTGCACAACACGCATTGCACATAACTTCCATATTTTTCTTGGTCCTTCAGCCATAACGTTTTTCACATAACTTCTCTATACTTAGCCGAAATTCTTCCCCGAATTTTCCAAACTCAATCTTCATATTATTCCACATTGATTCCACGTACTTAATTTCTATATTTATTCCCACTTAATATTTTTCTTCAACTTTTCCAATATTATTTTCTCCTTTCAAATCTCCATTCCTTCTTTCACCAATCACACTAACTGTTTTCAACAACCTATTTATATACAAATTTCATTACAATTTTACCAATTAAAGCTCAACTTAAATTATTCAAGGAAAATCTACTTAACACTTAGAAATTTCCTTCCCCTTAACTTAGGATTTAACTTTTACTTAGTTAATTCCTTTTATCACTTGCTTAAGTAAGGAAAATAGAAATCCGAGTTTCACACCCATATCCTAGATTACATTTACCCTTGCATTTTATGTTTCACATTTTTATCTCTTCCATACAAAAACCCCCCATTTACCCTCCTAGTTAGGAAATTGGCTTAACGAAACAAATCGCGCTTCCCTGCGGATCGATCTAGACTTACCACTACACATTCTCCATCCATTTTAAATTTTTACAGGAATTAAACTGCCCTCCTCATTTTTAACTACAGTAACACCTATTTTCTTAGGCATTACGTGTATAGGACTGACTCATTCACCATCAGCAATAGGGTAGATAATACTTGCATCGAGGAGTTTAAAGACCTCTTTCTTAATGACCTCATTCAGGACAGGATTCAAACGCAGTTGGGGTTGCTGACAAGGTTTAGCTCCTTCTTCAAGAGAAATATAATGCATACACACAATGAGACTAATACCTTTGATATCCGCCAACGTCCACCCAATGACAAGCTTGTATGTTTGCAAGACCTTCACCAATTTCTCTTCTTGCTCATTGGCTTCTCCTAGATAGGCATACTTCATATGATAAGGAAGCTCTTTTAGCTCCACTTTAGGTGCCTACACGACAAAAGGACGCACCTTTCCAGATGAATCATTATCAGAACAAGAAGACAAAATGTATACCACATCCAAACTTGTCATATGGGATGAGTCAAATGTGCCATTATCCTGGTATGCAAATTTTGCTTCCATATTTTTCTCTTTTTCCTTTAGGGATGCTTGATAGAGATCAATTAAATGTTTTGACGTATGATAGGTATGTGATCAATGCCTAGTCATTCCGCATCAGGAGCATTTATTTTCAATACTTTTTGAACTCTTATTTTGTGAAGCTTTTCCTTTGTGATCATTCTTTTGTGTGGTTTTTTTTATTTTTTATTTTTTAAAAATTTGAATGATTAGAATGACCACCACAAAAATAATAATTATTTCTTCATCTGCCATGGTCACGACTCCGACCATGACCACGACTTCAACCATGATTAGTATTAAAATTCACATCATTCACTTCAAGGAATAGTGTCGTTTCAGTTGATCGAGATTCATGATTTTTCATCAATAACTCGTTATTTTGTTCAACTACGAGAAGACATAAAATTAGTTTAGAATATTATTTAAAACCATTCTCTCGATATTGCTGCTGCAATAACATATTTGAAACATAAAATGTAGAAAATGTCTTCTCTAACATATCAACATCAGTAATTTTGTCTCCGCATAATAACAATTTCAAACTGATTTTAAATAATGCTGAGTTGTAATCACTTACTGATTTGAAATCTTGTAGCCTTAAGTTCATCCACTCATAACGAGCTTTAGGAAGAATAACTGTTTTTTGATGTTCATACCTCTCTTTCAATTTTTTTCTATAAGATACATGAATATTTTATTGTAAGGTACTCTATTTTCAATCTCTCGTGGAGATGATGACGAAGGAAAATTATAGCTTTTGATCTGTTCTCACTGGAAGTCGTATTTGCTTCTTTAATAGTCTCTCAAAGATTCATAGTATCCAGGTAGATTTCGACATCAAGTACCCATGACAAATAATTATTGTCGTTAATACCAAGGGTGAAAAATTTTAATTTTGTGAGATTTGTCATGACAACACTATAATAAAATACTATATTTATATTAGAAATTTAATATATATTAAATATGCAAAATAAAGTTAAATTTATTAATTATAATGAAGAAAGAAAAACTGACATACCTTTAGAACCTACCTTTAACGAGGAAAACGATAGGAGCTCGTGCTGATAACGTATTGTGAATTTGAGAAATACAACGGTGCATAACTAGAACACATATATTGAAAAAATATGATATAATAAGAACATATAATAAAATAAATAAATTATAAAATAAATATAATATAATATATAAATATATAACATAAATAAATAACAAAAAGTAGATAAAAATAACAAAGAATGAATTTCTCCACTTTCTCCAATTTTTGGATTGATCACTGTCTTCCAAAATCTATCAAATATCACTCTAATTTGACAAGTAGGGCATGAATTACATGCTAATCTTGAAACACGTGAATAACATAACTAACACATATTCAATAGATATTAATAATAGACATCTATATCAAGTCTAATTTAACATATTTATAATATAAATAATGTTTTAAAAAAAAGCGATAATTTTCATCTTCTCTACCTGGTCATCCATCCGCGGGACCCAAACAACCGATTAGGGATTTGGGAGCCGTGAATTGCAGCGCACGAGCGATCCCTCTTTGTGCTCTTCGACTCGGGCCAATTTCTCAGCCATGTCGTCCAAGCAAGGTACGTCATTTCCTTATCCTTTTGGAAAATGTTAGCTTTTAATTTCGATTCGATCATCTTTGTCTATGCTACGATATATGATTCGATTCCCTTTTTAATTTTTTTAATTTTTTACCATTTAAACTTGATATGGAGAATCGATTTTGTCCTATATTTTTGTAGGAGGGAAAGCAAAGCCGTTGAAGCAACCCAAGGTTGAGAAGAAAGAATATGACGAGGTATGCTTTGAATTTATTATTTTATGGTTCTTTATTTTGAATGCAACTTTTGGGATCGTAGAGTTTCAATCTGCCTTACTTTCATTGTTTGGTTGTGTGTTTTTGGGTAGAAATCAGGATACTGGATTGTTTGTTCTTAAACATTAGGTGGAATTTGCCGTAACGAGTGAATCGACAAGTCCAATGCCT
The DNA here is from genome assembly GCF_009727055.1 of Benincasa hispida. NCBI lineage: Eukaryota > Viridiplantae > Streptophyta > Magnoliopsida > Cucurbitales > Cucurbitaceae > Benincasa > Benincasa hispida. Next base: position 3,240,421 of record NC_052357.1, read on the forward strand.
TTTTTTTGTTTTGGCTAAATCTGACTAGTAGAATGCCTCTCCACCTTGTATTGTGCCCAAAGAGAGTTTCTTCATGTTCGTTTCTCTCCTACATCAAATCTGTATTCGTTGGTTCATCTTCTCTTTCTGGAACGTCCCATTTCTACTTATGTTCATCTCGGAACCAGAGCACTAAAGCCCACTCAGTCCGACCATCTCCAAGACCAGCTCTTGAGCCCACTTTGGAGCAATCGCTGGTGTCTTACTATGCTTCTCTCCTTCAATCTTGCGTCATCCGAAAGGCGATAGAGCCTGGAAAGCAGCTTCACGCTCGTATGTGGCAAATGGGTATTAGTTTCAACCCTCTCTTGGCTACTAAACTAGTGAATCTTTACTGCATTTGCAACTCTTTGACAAATGCTCATCTCTTGTTTGATAGAATTTCCAAACGAAATCTGTTCCTTTGGAATGTTATGATTCGAGGTTATGCTTGGAATGGACCATATGAGGTTGCAATTTCGCTTTACTACCAAATGCAAGATCATGGTCTTGTGCCCGATAAGTATACCTTCCCATTTGTGCTCAAAGCTTGCTCTGCTCTCTCTGCCATGGAAGAGGGAAAGAAGATTCATAAAGATGTCTTACGCATTGGGTTGGAGAGTGATGTATTTGTTGGTGCGGCCCTAATTGATATGTATGCTAAATGTGGTTGTGTAGAGGGTGCTCGACAGGTGTTTGATAAAATTGATGAGAGAGATGCTGTGTGTTGGAACTCCATGCTTGCAACTTATTCTCAAAACGGGCAACCAGATGAGTCACTTGCTCTATGCAGAGTGATGGCGTTTGATGGGGTGAAGCCCACTGAGGGGACACTTGTCATCTCCATCTCAGCTTCAGCTGACAATGGCCTTCTACCTCAAGGGAAGGAGCTTCATGGTTATAGTTGGAGACATGGATTTGAGTCAAATGACAAGGTGAAAACTGCATTGGTGGATATGTATGCCAAGAGTGGCTCAGTTAATGTTGCTAGGAGTTTGTTTGAGATATTGGAGGAGAAGAGGGTAGTCTCTTGGAACGCCATGATCACTGGGTATGCAATGCATGGTCATGCTAAGGAAGCTTTGGACTTGTTTGAGAAGATGAAAGGGAAAGCTCTACCTGATCATATAACTTTTGTTGGAGTTCTCGCTGCCTGCAGCCATGGAGGGTTGCTTAATGAAGGGAAGATGTATTTCAGATCAATGGTAAGTGATTACATTATATGTCCGACTGTTCAACACTACACTTGTATGATTGATTTACTTGGTCATTGTGGTCACTTGGAAGAAGCATACAACCTCATAATGGAAATGAGAGTAGAGCCAGATGCTGGTGTCTGGGGTGCGTTGCTTCACTCGTGCAAAATCCATGGCAATGTGGAGATGGGTGAGCTAGCACTAGAGAAGCTGATTGAGCTTGAACCTGATGATGGCGGGAACTATGTTATTCTGTCAAATATGTATGCTCAAGCTGGTAATTGGGAAGGAGTTGCAAGACTAAGGGATCTAATGATGGATAAGGGCTTGAAGAAAAGTATTGCTTGTAGTTGGATAGAAGTGAGAAACAAAGTTCATGCCTTCTTGTCAGAAGATACTTCTCATCCTGAGTCTGAAGCAATCTATGCCGAGTTAAAATGGATAGGGAAGTTGATGAAAGAAGCTGGCTATGCACCGCAAATTGGGTCAGTTTTCCACGATGTTGAAGATGATGAAAAGGTTGATATGGTGTGTTGTCATAGTGAAAGATTGGCCATTGCTTTTGGACTCATCAGCACACCTGTGGGAACTAAGCTCTTGATTATTAAGAACCTTCGAGTTTGTGAGGATTGTCATGTTGCAATCAAGTTCATATCGAAAATCACTGAGAGGGAAATTACTATTAGAGATGTTAATCGTTATCATCACTTCAAAGATGGACATTGCTCTTGTGGTGATTTCTGGTGAACGGCTGGATAAGAATTTTGAAAACTCCAACTTGGGTGACAAACATGGGAAGTAGATGTAATCTTATTTTGCTATGGATGAGAATTGAAGAATTTTGGGTATAACAATTAAGGTATTCTTGTCCAAAGTAAGGATTTTCTTGCCGTGAATAACCTTGAATCATTGGAAATGAGAAATTAATTGTGAAGCAAAAGCAATAACCTTGGCCAATAAAAGGACCCTTTTACTCTTGAACTAAGGAAGGGTCGAGACATTGAGCAGCTACCCTTTTCGCCTTCCATTTCCAAAAATAAATAAATAAATAAATAAATAAAAGGTCAAGGGATCAGTGGAAAAGGCTCGTAGAGCATTTGAGTCTTGACTAATAAACTTGAAAGGACTTCTTCGGCTTCCTCTTTCTTTTCTACATCCGAACTGGCAAATGAAGTCTTAATGCTGTAAAGGATTTTATGCTTCAAAAGTTTCAAATGTGGGGTGCCCACTCTCAGGTTCTCATCAAAACTCCTCGAGGAGAAATGTTTACATTTAAGTAATGTGCACCTGATTTATGGGTTTGACATAGCTTTTTGCCCTTTTCACTATAAGCTAAGACATTTTTGTATTATTTTTTTAAATTTTTAGTTCAATAAGTAATTATTTCTGTCCATTCCATTCACCGGGGGGAAGGGAAGTTTAAGCTAAAATCATTAATTGATGCTCTCACTTGAAATTACTGCCTATTCCATTTATTAGTCATTTTTAATCAATGGTTGCTTTCATGGAAAGGAAGATGGAGAGAACTTGTATCTGTAACTTTCTGTACCTTAATTCGATGTGGAGAATTTTTTTTTGTTGTCAGCTAAGTAGCATGACAAGGTAGTGGTTAAAAGGCCCGTATTATCTTCAGAACTACGGTTTGAATTTTACTGGATTTTCTCAACAGGTGGATCTGGCCAAAATTCAAAAGAAGAAGGAAGAGGAAAAGGTGAGAACCATTACTTTTGAAGTTGAGACTGTCTCATAACTTTTCTTGTGGTCCATCAGCCGTCACGAAGATTGCTACCAACTATAGTTTTGAGTTTGATGTTTTGCAGGCGCTCAAGGAACTTAGAGCAAAGGCTCAACAGAAGGGGACCTTTGGAGGTTCTGGCCTGAAGAAGAGTGGGAAGAAATGAGAGTTCCCTACACAATATCAATATATGTAGAACACTTGTGCTGAAATTGCAGGCTTGTGATGTCTTTTTGATCAATAAATTGTTGACTGCTGCATGAATGCATGAATTTGAATAAAGTAAAATCCAACGTGATCCTACTTTCTTGTTTTGTTCTGTGTAAAAGCCTGGAAGATCATATGCTCGTGTAAGGGGTCTAAATGGTTTAGTTCGACTCGGTTTTAGTAGAAAATTGGAACCAAACCTATTAATTGATTAAAAATATGAAGAAACTGAAACCGAACCAGGTTCAATAGTAAACTGAACCGCTCAGACCGGTGGTTGGGGCGGTTGGGTTCTCGGTTTACTGACTGACACTGTGTGGGCGCAGACTCACTTGCAGAAGAGGGATTATCTTGTAAATTTCGAAAATTAAAACAAAATCCAGCATCACCCAATTTTGTACTCGCAACCTTGTGTACAAAGGTGCACAAACTCGCCAACTTGACCAGAAGGCTATTGCCGCATAATATATGTATTTAATTGGCCGACTCAGTTTTGCAATTCATTTTCCTGCCCAACCTGATTCGAACTGAAAATTTTAGGTTTTAACATATTTTCAACTCAAAACCGCCAACTCGACCGGTTTCAACTCGAACCGACGAGCGGTTTCAGTCAGTTTTGGCAGTTATATTGGTTTGTTGGTTTTTTCTTGCACCCCTAGCTCGTGTCCTTTGTCTTTTGAATGGAATGAATATAGAAGCTGAATGCTTCTCAATAAATATATCTTTTTAAGTTTTTTTTTTTTTTTTTAGAATATTTTAAACTATATTTAAACCAAAAGCTAAAATGAATTGTTAGGCTAGGCACCGGTGAAGGGGAAGTTTTTTGGGAATTGGGATTGAAATTTAGTTGTAGGTAGGATGTTCATGGATTGAGTTGGGTTGAAGGAGTTTTTAGATTCAACTCAATTGTTTGATTTGTTAATTTCTTTAATCTAAATAATCTCTATTAAAAAATGAATTCAACCTAACTATGAAACATTTGGGTTGGGTTGATTCGGGCTAATCGGATTATTTATTCAAATTTATGTTCTAAAAAGAAGTAAGATGTTAATACGAAAAAATTTGATTGAATTATTTTCATATATTGAATTAATATTTAAACGTGTTTTTAATTTATATAATGATTTTTTTCTTTGCAAAATGTTAAAAAACTATTTTTAGGAGTTATTAAAGTAGATTATCCAAAAAAAAAAAAAAATTTATATAACTTATATAAATATATGTATATAATTGCATCATAAGTTTATGTGTGTGTGTATATATATATATATATATATTAAAGTTAACAATAAGTTTGGGTTGATTTAGGTTGGTTTGAGTTATTTTAGGTGAACCCACTGACTCTACCTACAAAATTTTCTTTTATTTAAACCCAACCTAATTCAAATGAGTTGATAACCCAAATTGTATAGGTAGCAGCAGAGCCAGAAATTTTGTATATGGGCACTATGTAATTAAAAAAATTGTACAAAAATGTAAAAATAAATTTCATAGCTCGATAGATTAACTAATTTAGTACATATTACAACTCTTCTTTACGAGTTTTCATGTTTTGAAATTGATCCAAATTTCTTGAATGAAAAAAATATGATTCTGAGACTGACAAAGACCTTGTAAATATATTCTATGAACTTGATCTTAAATATTATTATTATATTTAGAAATTTTAGTTTTTAGACTATGATTTGCAGGTAGTTCTTCTAATTGATTTCTACATATAATATATTAGAATCAAAGGTATGTTTTCCTTTTGAAGATGATGACTCTATGGTCTCTATTGTTATTTTTCTTTTAAAAAATATATCCATATTAATATAGAGTTATCTCTACAGAGATATTTCTCAATAAAAATATTATGAATTATTACATAGATTTAAAAGTACGAAAATTAAAAAGATTAAGAAAATTTTGAAACTTACTTGTGAATGGTATGATACATATATCCTGACGAGAAACAAGAAACTTATTTTGTAGCTTTAGTTCTGAAATTAATTAAAATAAATATATAATAAGTAATACAAATATGAAAAATTAGGTTAAAAAAATTAACGATACATTTTTAATAGATTGTGAGAGTAAAAATTTTAGATTGAAAAAAATATCTATATTGAAATTGCTGCTAATTTATTATTATTATTTTTATCATTGTCTTATTTTTTAAAAATTTCAGAAAGGTTAAATTAACATTTGGCTCCATTATCGCCACTAGAATTCGATTTTTTATGAGAGTGGCTTGAAAGTCTTCGGATAACTCAGTCATCATCTGAATTCACTTTCTACGAGCTATTTAGTTCTTTGACACGTTCTTCCATAAGGGCAACAGAGCCCGACAAGCCATCCTCGCACTCGAAATTACCAGTTTTCATAGCTTTTGCTTCAGGGTCCTAACCCTTGTTAACAATTCCTTTATGGGCATCCTATCCAAGTGTTCAGCCACCATGTTGATTTTATTGGCCTTGTTAGAGACTTCTTATAACCACGTTTCTCAGAATCGAACTTGATTAGAGACTTCTATTAGATACAACATTTGCTCTTCTATCTTGACCAACTGGTCAACATGGGACTTATCCAACTGTTTCGTAGCGGACATGATCATAACTTCTCAACTTCACGAACCAACTTGGCTCTAATACCAACGGTCACAATCGCCTTTTCGAAAGCTTCACTTAATGATTGTACGATACTTGTTCCCGCTCAAAAACAAGTTAGCCAATTTGAATTCAGATCGCCGATGGCACACCGAGTAACTTTCACAACTTCTACCCCTGTTTCAGAGAAAACGAGTTTAGAGGAAAAAGTTTTTGTAAACATTTGAAAGCATGATTTGAGCAAAGAAAGATTGTAGTAGGCTAGAAAGCAATAAGCAACAACAACTACTTTATAGCACACCACTGGGTATGAGGAGATGATGATTAGTCTTACCCCTATATAGTACATTCTAAACAAAAGGAAATCCGCCACCCATGCATATGGAAATAGGCGAGAGGTCATACACTAAGAAAAGTACATAGAAAGTAAACTAACTAGCAAAATGAAATATATAGGATGAAAACATGGTAAAAAGAGGTAGAGGGGGACATGCGACCATGGGTAACACACCTTGGACAAGCATGGCCATGACATTCTCTCCCACTCAATTGGTTGACGTCCCCGTCAATCGTCTCTACCCGAACTCAACAAATTGTTGAGTAATTGCCTTAAGGTCTTCTGTGCACTCCCAACGAACTTCTCTATCTTGGAGGTTTTTCCACCTCTCCAGAAACTCTTCCAAACCTTGTCTTGGTCTTCTAACTTTACTGCTTCTTCCAACAAGTCTCTCATTGACTTCTTCCTCTGTCGTTCTCTTCGTCGTGGTAGGCGAACATGTCATAACACTACATCACTCATCAACATGGTCAGGGTGATAGGGCTTCAATCTACTTATGTGGATGACAGGATGAATCTCCAACCACGACGGTAATTGCACCCAATAAGAGGCTTTCCCAACCTTTTCGATGACTTCCATTAGTTCTTCATATCTCCTCATGAGGGGACGTTCTCTTTGGCTTCGCAATCGAAACTATTTTGGACGCAATCTTACTCGAACTTTGTCCCCTGGTAGGAACTTTCGGAATTTGGAACCTTTTCCTCCTCTTTGGAGGCAGGGACTTGTGTAAGTTATCCGACTCGACAACGCAACACTTTTCAAAGACACACAGAATTCTTAAGGGGCTTTCCCTTCCATGGTTTCAATTAACTCATGGGTAAGGTCCCTCTCCAACTGGAGGGCCGAGATCATCTTTATCTCGTTCGACTATTTGATCTCCACATGCACAACGGTGGGCGTAGATCCTATGATCACTAAGAATTTGGCGAGGGGTATATGAATTACCTTGTGCTCGAGCAAGAATTTCATTTCCAACACCATGTCAAATTCGTCCATTTTAATGATCATGAAATCGACAGGGCCACTCCAATCCCCCAACTTTATGACCGTTCTCTTTATTATTCCTGTAATAGGCAATGCCACAAAGTTCACTGTTTTTCATTTTTCTTACGCCTCCTTCACAACGCAGATTCAACCATCCGGCTTCTATTTCAGACATAAAATTATGGGTGGTTACAAAGTCGACCATAGTACTCTTGACCGATCTATGGTTGACCCAAACATTTATATACATCAATCCACCTTTTCGGGATTCCTTATTTCTCCCATATTCCTCTGGAGGGGCAGCTAAGAATTTTAGAGCCCCAACTCATGGGGTTTCATCTTCCTCTGCTTGTATATTCTCGTCCTCTGTATGAACAACTTTTCTTTTCAAGTCCAAGGTTAATGAGGCTTGAAAGGCATTAAAGGCTACTCATTTCGGACACTTGCTTGCCTTGTTCTACCCCTTGCATATATAATAGAATGGGGACTGATGAAAATTTTGTTGATTTGGCCCTCGCACGTATTACCAGTCTTCAGTTGAAGTGGTTTGCCATCCCCATTGATGTCTCTGTCTCCCCCATTATTGCTCGATGGGCTTGAACAGTTGCTCTTACTCCCTCTAGTTTGGGATCTCGAGTGTTACCTCATCTCTTGAGATTCATCAGTTAAGTCGAACAATCATTCGACCGCTGCATACGTGTCTGGAAGATCCTGTACTCCTTGTTCATATAATTTTGTTTTTACCCACGATTTCAGACCTTCGACAAAACATAAAACTTTGTCTTTTTCGGACATATCCCGTATGTCTAACATTAGCCCTAAAAATTGTTTCACATAGTCCCTAATAGTGTTGGTATATCTCAATTCTTGTAGCTTACATCTTGCCAAAATTTCAACATTTTTGGAGAAGAATTGAGATCGCATCTCTTGTTTCAGTCTCTCCCATGTGTTGATGGTGCACCGACCCTCTTGAATGTCCAGGAAACGAGACCTCCACTATAACTTGGTATCCTCTGCTAGATGCATCATTACCAATGTGATCTTTGATTCTTCAGTAGCTATGCTCGTAGCTCTGAAATACTGCTCCATATCAAAGATAAAATTTTCTAGCGCTTTCACGTCACGAGCCCCACATAAGAACTTGGGCTTGGGTACTTTTACTCCGTTGAATTGGACTGCACCCCTAGCTGGGGTCTAGTTTCCCACCGCTCTCATGGTGAGGTTAACTCTTGCACTGATATCCGTAATCTCTGCTCGGACGACATCGAGAGTGGCTCGAAAGTCTTCAGATAACTCAGTTACCATCTGAATTATCGCTTTCTGCAAGCTGTCTAGTTCTTTGACACGCTCTTCCATAGGGGCAACAGGGCCCAGACGAGCCTTCCCCATGCTCGAAATTACCAGTTCTTATAGCTTTTTCTTCTAGGGTTTCAACCCTTGTTAACAATTCCTTTACGGGCATACCGTCCAAGGGGCCAGCCACTGCGTCGATTTCATTAGCCTTGTTAGAGACTTCTTGTAACCGAGTTTCTAGGAACCGATCTTAATTAGGGACTTCTATTAGATACAACATTTGCTCTTCTATTTCGACTAACCGGTCAACATGGGATTTGCCTAACTATTTCGTAGTAGACATGATCACAGCTTCTCAACTTCATGAGCCAACTTGGCTCTGATACCAACTGTCACAATTGCCCTTTCGGAAGCTTCACTTAGAGATTGTGCAACACTTGTTCCCACTCAAGAACAAGTTAGCCAATTCGAATTCGAATCGCCGATAGCACACCAAGTGCTTTTCACAACCTCCACCTCAAAAATGAGTATAGAGGAAAAGGATTCGCAAACGTTTGAAAACATGATTTGAGTAAAGAAAGATTGTAGTAGGCTAGAAAGCAATAAGCAACAACAATAGCTTTATAGCATACCACTTCGAGTATGAGGATATGATGATTAATCTTACCTTCATATAGTGCATTTTAAACAAAAAGATATCCGCTACCCTTGCATATGGAAATGAGCGACGTCATACACTAAGAAAAGTATATAGGAAGTAAACTAACTAGCAAAATGAAATACATAGGATGAAATCATGATAAAAAGAGGTGGAGACGAACATGCGGCCATAGGCAATACGCCCTGGACAAGCATGACCATGACACTAGCCGATTACGATGATAACAATTTTAGTCACATAAAATTGCTACTAATTGGATTTCGTAGCACAAAGTTTTAAGCTCGCATGGGAAAAGGCCTAAGATGATCTAATCCTAACTCGATTTCTTTCTTCATCTCACTATCAGCCATTCTCCCTCGTTTTCACAGTAGCTGGCCGCACGCGTTTCCCCTCCCGAATTCCCCCTTGCGCTCCATTAGATTTCCTCCATTGGAGATTCAAGTAGCAAGGACCACTATCGATCTTGCATTGTTCGAAAGTGAAAGAAGCCTGGATCCATTTCCATATTTAATTCCACCATTACCTAATTTTCTTGCCAATTTCCATGTCTATTGCCTGATATTATGACTATGATATTTGACAAATGGACGTCAAGACTACTTTTTTGAATGAAAATCTTGAGGAGACCATATATATGGAGCAGCCTGATCGAAGGTCAAAAGCAAAATGTTTGCATGCTTAATCGGTTCATTTATGGATTAAAACAAGCTTCTTGATTTTGGAATATAGGATTTGATACTGCGATCAAATCTTATGGATTTGATCAAAATGTTGATGAGTCTTGTGTTTACAAGAGAATAATCAATACTTTAGTAGCTTTTCTTGTGTTGTATGTGGACAATATCCTACTTATTGGGAATGATGTAGGTTTACTGCCTGAAATTAAAAATCGGTTAGTGGCCCAATTTTAAATGAAAGGTTTGGGAGAGTCGCAGTTTGTTTTGGGCATTCAGATCCTTAAGGATCAAAAGAAAAAAACGCTAGCCCTGTCCCAAACATCATACATTGACAAGATGCTTGTCAAATTTTCGATGCAGAACTCCAAAAGAGGTTTGCTCCCTTTCAAGCGTGAAGTTATTTTGTCTAAGGAATAGTGTCCTAAGTAGGGGTGTTCCAAAAACCCGGTAACCCGACCAACCCGGACTACCCAACTCAAACCGCAAGGTTTGGGTTAAAAAATTTTAAAAATTTTAAATTCGGGTCGGGTCTCGGGTTACCCCATTTCAGGTCGGGTCGACATATAGTAGTTAAAATAACAACATAAATGGAGGGGAGCATTAACAAGACGCAGGCAGTTGCACGGCCCAACGCAATCCATCCGAAGAATTGGAGATTACGCTTTCTTTTATTAATATATATATATATATATAAAATTAAAAAAAAAAAAAACAGAATTGGAATGAAACCCTTGCCGCGGCCGCTCAATAGACTCAAGTTGAAAATTTTCCTTTTGTCCAGTCCATCATGCCACTCAGATCAGATTCGAAACCTCGTCGCGCCGTGCTCCTCTCGCCTTTTGACTGCCATCGAATCGCCGGACGCCGCTCCCCTCAACCGCTCCTCTCGCCGCTCCCCTCGCCTACTGCTTCAATTCCAAGCTTCACGATCTCCAAGCTTCATTCTCTCTTGCAAATTTATTTTTGTCCAGTCTGGTCTCCGCCTCGCCTACTGCTCCAACTCCAAGGAAGCTTCACGAACGACTCATCATTAGGGGTATTTTCTTCAATAAAGCAAGTAGATAACATTTGTTACATTTTGTTATAGGGAATGCTCTACTGCTCTTTTGGCCCTTTACTACAATTATCCTATTTATTTTTTTAAAATTAATTAACAAAAATTACGCCAGTACACTAAAAGGGAACATTTATATTAATATGATAAGGTAAATGTAATGTTGATAAGATAATTGTAATGTTGAAAAGCAGTTATATTCTATATAAGAAGAAGAAAGCAAAGAAAATGGCAGTGTGCGTTACATTTTGTATGCATTTTGTTCAAATATCATTTTGTTGACATTTGAAAAGATAAAATTTTGTTGACATTTCAAATCAGATACTTATGTATGCAAAACGTTATATAGCCTTAATTACAAGCTTCATGCCATCCGTTTAACCGTGATTGATTAATACATTAATTTTTATTCAATCTCGCAGTGTCTTGAGAATAGTTAGATAGATTCTTTAAAGTCGTCACAACGGACACGAAATCAAACACTGCTGAATCACAATTTTCAAACTTTCCCGTGAGTAAACTAATTTAATTTTTTATTGTGTAATGTGTACATATACCGTTTATTGAGAAGCTAGATAGTGTTTGTTTGTTATGAGTTAATCTTTATACAGTTAGATAGTGTTTGTTATAGATAGTGTTTGTTTGTTTTTTTCAATTGTATAGGTAGGTATAATAAGTTTTTTTACTAATTTCATTTATTTTATAGATGGACAACAGTAGCGGTAATGCAGGTGGAACTGATAATAATGAAATGCCTCCTCCTCCTTCTCCTCCTCCCCCTTATAATGTTAGCCAAACTCCTAAAAATATACCACTTTTACCTCCCAAGTCCAATCGAAAGAGACCTAATAAACCAACCTCATCTGTGTGGGATCATTTCACAAAAATGGAAGCAAGTGGTCATGATGGAGCTAGGTGCAAGTGTAACTATTGTGGTAAAGATTACGCATGGGATAGTAATACTTGTAGAACTAGTACTTTATGGAAGCACTTAAGAAATCAATGTAAAAAGTACCCATATAAAGAAGAAGAAAAAGGACAAACCACCCTAACTATCGTACCTTCAAATGATAGAAAAGGAGTCAATGCTAGTAACTTTGTGACGACATTGTTTAGCCAACAAGTGTGTAGACTAGCATGCGCTAAGATGATAATTATGAATGAGTTATCGTTCAAATTTGTTGAGAAAAGTTGAAATCATTTCTAGTTAAAAGCTCTCAAAGAGTTTGTCTTACTACCGACACATGGACTTCGCTACAAAATGTGAACTACATGGTCATCACTGCACATTTTATTGATTCTGAATGAGCTTTGCATAAGAAGATTTTGAGCTTTTGTCAAGTTGCTAATCATAAGGGGGAGACTATTGGAAAGATGATTAAGAGTTGTTTGTTGGAATGGGGGATTGAAATTTTTTTTCCATCACCGCTGACAATGCAAGTTCTAATGATGTGGCTATCTCTTATGTTAAGAGAAGACTTAAAAGTTGGAAATTAGTTGTTTTAGATGGAGAACTATTACACATGAGGTGTTGTGCCCACATTATTAATCTTATTGTGAATGATGGACTGAAAGATATGCATGATTCTATTGCTAGTGTTCGTAATGCTGTGAGATATGTTCGATCATCACCTAGGAGAATGGAAAAGTTTAAAGCTTGCGTGAAACAAGGAAAAATTCAGTGTAGGGCTCTTGTTTGTTTAGATGTGGCAACTAGGTGGAATTCTACTTATTTAATGCTTGAACATGCAATTAAATTTGAGAAAGCTTTTAGAACTTTAGAGGAGGAGAAAGAAGACTCAGATTTTGTTGATTACTTCGAGGAAGATGATCGTGGAAATAAAAGATTGGGGCCCCCAGTACTTCTGATGGTGACTTGTAGGCTGGTGTTTAATTAAGTTTTAAAAAGAGGCTTTTAATGATACACCACAACGAATAAGTGGATCTTCGATATGTGACTTTAATGTTGGTTATAACAGAAATTAATAAAAAATTCAATTTTCCTTTAAGACAAATGGGAAAAACAATACTAAACTCTGTTCTGAAGTTAATGGCTATGAGTATGAAGAACCAAGTTTTGATAAGTATTGGGGTTCGTACTTTGAAAAAATGAATAATAATTGATTGTGTTCTGCTATGTGTCATTCTGATCACTCGGCTATATCAGGTTAGAAGTAATTCTGAATTATTTGTCTTTCCAATGTTAATTGACAGTGATTGTGGTTAAGGATATGGTTGAGAGTGTGAAATTCATATTTGTATCGTCTTTTGACTTTTACAAATCACATAACACTCTCACTTCGAGGTAGTCGTAAATACACATTATTCTCAACAATAAAACTGTCAATATAAAGAAGATGATCATGGGATGGACGAAGATATAGAAATGAACCGTGGATAACTTTATAAGAGTTGAGAGAAAGAAGAAAGTTTCTTGGAAGTGGAAGAAGATTGTCCTTCTATTGTCTGACAAGGTTTATAAGAAGATAAAGATGATTTTGAGAATATTGTATTGGTGGAAGATGATGGCTAAAATCATCCCATTTTATCAAACAATTGTCGACGATGATTTTAGCTTTTCCGATAATGCTAACAGTTGCTTTTGAATCTCGCGTTTAGTACTGAGGGCGGGATTCTTGATCCTTTGAAGTTCTTTGACTCCAAAAACCAAGGAGCCCTTGATATGTACACAAAAATTGGATTCGTGGATGGCTCAGTGTTACTAGAATTCAATACCACCAACTTGAAGAGTTTAGAACTTGGAAAATATTGAATCAGGTAATTAAATATAATTTATAGTATTGTACAATACTAACCTGTTAATGCTCATAAATTATTATTTAATTTTGGCAATGATTTGTTTTTGTATGAGAAAGTCATCCCTCCTCTAGTGTTTTGAAATAAGAAATATTTGGAGCATAGTGATGAATTTTAGTAGTAAGTTTTATACCATAAAGATCAAATACTAAGAAAATGATCTATTATTATACTATAAATGATCCTCTTGGTTTAATGTTACTTGTAATTTTTCAGGAATTGAGAAGTGAAAGAGACCCAAAGAATCAAAGATGAAGAACAGAAAACTCAATAGAATAAAATCATTCTTCATGCTCATGGTGCTTTGATAATGATTTAGAAATTTATTTAACAAACCAAAGTTATTATTAAACTTGGACTTTTTTATTGAACTTGGAATGATTTATTATTAAAACTTTGTTCTTTGAGTAGAGACTTTTGAACTTGAAACATCTTGAATTGAATTATTTGAGGAAGCTTTCTCTTTGAAGTTTATATCTGAATCACTTGAAATTTATGGTGGTTGGTTTTTAAGTCAATGCTAAAATTCACAGATTACATATTTTTTATATTAAATTTTTATTATATTGATTTGATATAAATATTTAGAATCAGTTCAAATTTTTTAAAATAAATAAGGTTTATTAATTCCACAAAAATCAAATAGAGAAATGAGAAGAGAATGATTAAGTTAACGGAAAAACAGTCAAATTTAAAAAAAAAAAAAAAAAAAGAAGAACCGGTGACCCAACCTAGCCCAACCCAAAAATTTTGGGTTGGGTTGGGTTGGATTGACCCTCCAAAAAAGAACTCATAGGGTTCATTATTAACCAACCCGAATTTTTGGGTTGGTCCACATAAATCTTCCAACCCGGCCCAACCCGGACTATGTACACCCCTAGTCCTAAGACACCTCAAGATTTTGAGGAAATGAGACGGATCGCTTATGCATCGACTGTTGGTAGCCTAATGTATAAGATGTTATGTACTAGACCTGACATCTGCTATGCAATGGGGATAGTCAATAGATATCAGTCTAATCCAGGATTGATCACTTGATCACTGGACCACCGTTAAGAACATCCTTGAGTATCTTCAGAGAACAAGGGACTACATGCTCGTGTATGGTTCAAAGGATTTGATCCTTACAAGATACATGGATTTTGATTTCCAAATTGATAAGGATTCTAGGAAATCTACTTTAGGATTAGTGTTCACTCTTAATGGAGAAGCTATAGTCTGGAGGAGCACCAAGCAGAAGTGCATTGTTAACTCCACAATGGTGGTTGAGTATGTAGCATCTTGTAAAGCTTCCAAGAAAGTTGTGTGGCTCAGGAAATTCTTGATTGATCTAGAAGTGGTTCCATATATGTCAAAGCCCACCACCCTTTACTGTGATAATAGTAGTGTTGTGGCTAATTTTTGAGAGCCTAGAAGTCACAAACATGAGAAACACATAGAGCAGAAGTATCACCTCATTCGAGAGATTGTGCTTCAAGGGGACGTGATCGTCATGCAAATAGCTTCAATGCACAACATTATTGATCCATTTACGAAGACCCTCACGACTAAGGTGGTTGAGAATCACCTACAGAGTATGGGTCTATGGGACATGCTACATCTGGTTTAGGGCAAGTGGAAGATTTTGTATTGGGTGCGTATTATGCCCTAGTTTCTTGTTTTGTGTACTTTTGTATTAGTATGACTTTTATGATGTACACTCTGCTAGCTTTAGGATAAGTCGGAGATTGTTGAGGTTGATGCCCTAAATTTCATGAGTCCTGTAGTTTGTAATTATATTGTACAAATAGTTTATTTATTTAATAAAATCTGAGGTATTTTATTCGATATTTAGTAGCATTAACCCACAAAACCTATAAATAAACATCCAAGATTATCTTCTAAATCTTAAACATGTATGTAGAGACATACAGGTGGATTGTGTTTAAGTTATAATCTGAACGGTTTGTAGTAGATGGATAAGGTTGGGTACTTTATCCTGGTCACACTATGAATATGGCCCGCTTTGTGGATGTTAAAATTGTTGTAAAATTCTACAAATGATTTGATTCTGATCATTCATGTAGAGACATGTGAGCGAGGGTGTTCTATACAAAAGGGTTTGTATAAGACTGGATCACAAAATGAACAGTCTCATTATATAACATCATTGATAATAGAGACTTACATTTCACCAGGATGACCATAGGTGACATGACCTGAATCCTGAGCAAGTTGTGAATTCCTGCCTATGAAGGCAGTCCTTTTATTTTCATAGTTGAGAGTGCCCAATTCGCCAACCTAATATGCCTACCATTTTGGGGATTCTTCTGATGGAGAGTAGGGAACACAACTACAAAAGACGGAATTTATTCATTCCCTAACGTCGAGGTAAGTAGATAAATTATTCTCTTAAGGGCTAATTCTGGGGCTTGAACAATGTGGTGCCACACCCTCTCTTGGCCCAAGAGAGATTTGGTCATAGTTGGACTATGACTTATTGTTCATTAGAGGGATTAGTGGTACTAATAGAGTTAGATGTAACTATAGGGAAAAAACGATAATTTTGGTCCAACTGTACTTACAAGCAATTTGTAAAAGGTCATCGCACTATTGATTGGTTATAACCAATGGAGACAGAAATATATATGTAGTGCGAAAATGCAACTATCTTTCTTTAGTAGAGTGACTGACAGTTAACAAAAACTGGGTAATTTAATTAAAAGAGTTTAATTAATTATCCAAGTACCATTGGAACCTCTATCTATATGTCCATAAAGTCTATTCAGAGGCTCAATTAAGATTAATTGAGATTAAAATTAATTTTTGATTAATTTGAATTGTTCAAATTAATTAAGGGAATTAATTATATATGATATAATTAATATAAATTAATTATATGTGATATAATTAATATAACGTATTTGATACATTATAATATAAAGTTTATTTTGAGAGGAAATATTTGAATATGATTCAAATATTAATTATATGAATTAGATTCATGTCATTAAATTTATGCGAATTTGAGTCATATAAAAACTATAAGTTAAAATTTAATATGATTTTGATTTATATTAAATACTATAGATTTTATGAGAGATTAATAATCTTATGTTATATTTGATATAATATATATTCGTGTGTATATATATATATTACTTGTTAATATATATAATTAATTATAATTGTGTGTATATATATATATTACTTGTTAATATATATAATTAGTTATACATTTATATATATAGATATATAATATATAGTTTTTTAATTTTTTAAAATAAAAATGGACTCCACCTAGAATCTCTCATATTTTTCTCGTGAGTGGGGAGTTGCAAAAGGAATAGTTTTCTTCTCCTAAAAACACAAAACATCTATGTTCTATTGCATGTTCAATCTGCCCTCTCAGAGTTTTCTCAGAAGAAAAATCCTCTCTCAAAATCTCTCCCTTTTCCAAATTAATTACAAAGCTCCACACACTTCTGTGATTCTCAATCCCCAAGGAGAATACAGAAGACTCTCTTTTGGTGGTGTCCAACTTTGGGATTGCTTTTATTGTTGTTCATTGAGATCCTGACCAAAGGAGATTTGTAGATCATCTCGAAAGGAATTCATGAAGATTCTTTTGGCTTCAAGGGTAAGTGTGACTAACCCTAAATTCCTTCTGTATTGTGTTAAAACATGTTGTTTTTTTCTTTAGAATGCATAACTAGGTTTTTATGAATTTTAGTTTCTGTGAAATTGATAATTGGGATCGATCTTGCTTCCACATCGGACTTCACAGTCCTTCATCTTGAATATTGTTCCCTGTATGTTTCCACATACTGTTCAAGACTCAAAGATAGCTTAAGATGTTAGTTTATTGGATTTAGGGTTATTAAGACAAAATAGAATACAACACAATCAATAACATTTATTAGATAACATCCATAACTCTTTATTGATGATGGTAAATTAATTAATTTACTATCTATGAGTTTTAGGGCATAAAACCCAACAAGGACACCTTTCATAGGTTCTACTTTCAAAAAACACATTATCACCATTTTAAATTCTAGGTCTTTATGCCTAACATCAGCGTAACTTTTTTGTCTACTCTGTGTTATTTACATACGCGTTCTAATCTTTTGCATTGCCTTATTTATACTCTGTACTAACTCAGCAACTTCCGTTCACTAACCTCATCCCAGGGAGACCTGCAACCTTTTTCCATACAGGCTTTAAATGGAAACATGCCAACGGTAGATTGATAATTGTTATTATAAGCAAACTTCATAAGATTCAAGTGGGAGTTCTAAGTCCCTACAAAACCTAGCGTGCAAACAAATAACATATCTTCTAAAGTTTGGTTCAAGAACTCGATTTAACCATCAATCTGTGGGTGGAAAGTTTCATTAATCTTTGATTGCGTACTTAACGCTTCCTCATAAGTGTGACACCGTCCTCCATATACAACCTCAAAACTTAAGATGTTGAAGAACCAATAGTACTATAACATATTCATTTCAAAAACTGTCATGAGCTTAGGAAGTCGTATTTTCTAAAAACATGTACCTGAACGATTCATGTTGGCATGGAGAAATCATCATATGTGTCATCTATATACAATGTAATCTCAAGATACGTAGTAGAAAATCTAGTCAACTGAGAATTTCTTCTACTCTAAGAGTGTTAAAAGTGATGCCTTTCTTAGTACTACGTGTCTGAGAGACAACTTTGTCCAATTAAGTCTCATAATCACTAGAGATTCACCATAAGGATTTATACCATAAAGGCTATAAACTTACTCGAACAAATCCTAATATTACCCTTTAGTCTTAAAATAATCGCATATCACTACTTAGACCCTACTACGAGTAATTCTGGAAATTTCTTTCATAATGAGGTACCTGAAGTCCTTGGATACTATAGAGCATCAACAAATCTAAAATGTATCACCATAACCTCATAATAATTGTATCTAATCTCTGAGGATAGTTTTCAAGATAAAACCTTCATGATTCATCAATCTATCTCGAGAATATCCATCTCCATAGAGTCAAGCAACTCGTCATCCATGCTAGAAGAAACATACTATTTGTGGTGCTCCAAGTCCAAAATTCAAACCAGGATTCGGAATTCGGATTCAACAACTGGTGACCTCAACATTCCTCTGCATCCCCAGCAACCTAACTACATAACCATACCCAACACTTAAAAGTTGATACACAAACACATGAATTTCATCTCCCTTCTCGACAAATAAAGTTTGTCCACCCAAAGGTAGATCATTAAGGTGTATTAAAACTTTAACAAATAGTGATAGAGTAAATATGCATAAAACGGAAGCTAACATAATCATTAAGTACTCTAATTACACTTAATTTGAGTAAAAAGCATGATAAAATAAGTTTTAAGCAGAAAAAGGGTTTCAACAGGAATACCTTTGAAGAATTCCACTTAATCCTTGCAAATTCCATGAAATTGATCTTTAATTTCTTCAGTAGACCACCAAAGAGAATCTTCTCTACTATTTCTCAGCCTTGGATTTGAATGGTGGAACTCTGAATCGAGAGGGATTGAGGTGGATTTTAGAGAATTTAAGACCAAAACCAGTTTTTGCATAAATTCCTCAAATTTCAGATTGCATGAAACTTCAAACTCATATTATTGAAGCTTTTATTAACTAAAACATGCAAGCACTCACTCATTAAGCTGATTGACACTTCAATTAGCATTTAGTAAGTGGGTAGGTGTTAAAATGTGCATTAATCCACTAACATTTAGTGAATTTGGGGTAAACCCACTTTCACATTTTAAAAACAATTTTAATTTGATTTTTTATCTAATTAATTTTACTTTAAAATTAAATTAGATAAAATCTAAAATTCAATTCTGAAATTTAATTTTATAAATTAAAAAAATTAATTATTTGAATAATTAAATTAATTAAACAATTTTAATTAATAAAAATAATAATTTAATATCAAATATTAAATTAATAAAACACCTAATTCAAACATGAATCCTATTCATGTAATCAATATTTAAATAATTATTTAAATATTTTGAACTCTCTAATTACATTTAATTATGGCAAAATCAAACGTTTAATTATATCGTATATAATTATCTAAACCCTAAATTGAAATTGAACATTTCAAATTCAAACCCTAAATTGAAATATGAACACTTCAAATTCACTCAATCTGCTAATCCAAGGTTTAATCTTTTACGAGCTAGTAGAGGGACCTTATGGACCTACAAATCATGAGCTCCAACGATTTGAGATTAATTGACTAAACTCTTTAAACCAAATTAATCAATATTTGTTAACTACCGAGACATACCACTATAGCTCAGTAGTTGCACTCTTCTCACTATAGATATATTTCTGTCCACTTAATTTAACCATAATCAGTAAGTCGATCCTTCACAGGTCATTCGTATTTACAACTAGGTCAACATTACCGTTTTACTCCTGAATCTCTATTGAACAATTGGTTTATAGTCCAACTAATAAACCATGCCCCTATCTATCATGAGAGGGCGGGGCCCCTTTGTTCAAGACTAGGAATCAATACTGAAGAGACCAACCTATTTGCTAATCCTAAATTGGGTAGGAGTGAATTTCTTCTTATAGGACTATGTCCCCAACTATCTATCCGGTTTTATCCCCAAAATGGGAGGCGTATTGAGCAGTGGTGTTGAACTACTCTCACCTATGCAGATCAAAGGATAATCCGCAATAAACAGGTGTTCATAGTTAGCTCAAGATTAAGATCGAGGTACCTTAGGTCATCGAGTTGAAATAGTCAGTTTTAATAGTAAATGGTCGTTATAAAGAAAAGTGATTATTTCGTGGTCTGGTCTTATGCAAACTTCTTTTGCATAGGATGCCTCCACTCGCATATCTCCATATGCATGATTTCGGGATCACATCGTTCGTATCAATATACAAAGTGGGCCGCATCCTTAGTGTCCTCAAGATGAGGTATCCAATCTCATCCATATACTTATAGACTTTTTAGACTATATACTATAAGTTGATCATCTTTTATGTTTTACATAAAGTTATACTATAGCCATGGGTTCGTTTATTGGATTATATAAAAGAATGAAATATCAATAATACTTTTATTGATAAATAGAATATGTTTTCTGTTGGGGTTGATGCCCTAAATCTCGTAGGTTCTTATAGTTTGTAAACATTGTTAAACAAACTCATTATGTATTTAATAAAATATTTGATATTTTATCCATTATCTATAAAATATATGATATTTTAGTTGCATTAACCACAAACCAATAAACTAACATCCAAGGTTATCTTTGTAACTTAAACATGTATGTAGAGAAATATAGGTGGATCATGTTTAAGTGATAAACTAAATGGTTTGTAGTAGATGGATAAGGCTGGGTACCTTACCCTGGTGACACTACGAGTATGGCTCGCTTTGTAGGTATTACAATTGTTGTAAAGTGCTATAAATGATGTGATACTGATCATTCATGTATAGACATGCGAGCGGGGATATTCTATATAAAGAAGTTTGTATAAGACCGGACCACGAAATGTTTAGTCTCATTATATAACACCATTCATAATAAAGACGTACATTTCACCAGGATGACCATAGGTAACATGACCTGAATCCTGAGTGAGTTGTGAACTCCTGCTATGAGGGCGGTCCTTTAATTTGTATGGGTGAAAGTGGCCAGATCGCCGACTCAACAAGCCTACCATTTTGGGGAATCATCTGATTGGGGAGTTGGGAACACAGCTATACAAGATGAAATTTACTCCTTCCCCGAGGCAGGGGTAAGTAGATACATTGCTCCCTTAAGGGCTGATTCCGGGTCTTGAACAATGTGGCATCACACCATCTCCTGGCCTAAGAGAAGTTTAGTCATAGTTGGACTATGATCTATTGTTCATTAGAGGGATTAATGGTACTTAAGGAGTAGATGTAACTAAAGGGGCAAAACGGTAGTTTGGCCTAGCTGTATTTACGAGCAATTTGTGAATGGTCATCGTACTGTTGATTGGTTATATCCAATGGATATAAAATTATATCTGTAGTGCGAAGAGTGCAGCTGTCGGTCTTTAGTGGAGTGCCTGACAGTTAACGGATGGTGAATAATGTAATTAAAGAGTTTAATTAATTATTCATGTACCGTTGGAGCTTCAAGCTATAGGTCCATGAGGTCCCCTTGGTAGCTCAATAGGATTTAGTTGAGAATCAGTTTTTGGATTAATTTGAATTATTCAAATTAATAGAGGGATTTAATTATATATGATATAATTAAGTTGTAATTATATGTGATATAATTGTTATGATGTATTTGATACATTATAGCTTAATGGGAGGAAATAAATAATTGAATGAGATTCAAATATATTTTCTATGAATTGGATTCATGGTTGTTAAATTTAGTATAAATATGATTTATATTAAATGTCATATTATAGAGAAAAGAAACTATAGTTTATATTGTATATGATACAATATTAAAACTATAGGTTATATGTTATATTTGATATAACATATAATTATATATATATATATGATAAGTTAGTTATCATATTATATTTATAGTTATATTTATATTTATATTATTTTTAATAATAAGGAAGGGAGTTACTCATCTTTTCTCTCCACCCACATTAGTGGGTGATTGTTATCTTATGGCAAGTAGAAAAGAAAATTTTATTCTTCTTCTTGTTAACAGTAGTGTTGGACAATTGAGATAGTGGAGAAAAATACAGAAGAGTTCTATGTTTTGTCTTGAATTTTGAAAGGTTTCAATCTTTCCTCCTACACATTAAGTTTTCCCTATTAACCAAAATAGTCAGAGCCCACCACTCTTGGATTCTCACCCTGAGAATACCAAGGTAATTTTTGTGGTAGTGTCCCGTTTTGTTCGAGGTTAATCTTGAAGAATGTCTTCAAAGAGTTTGTGATTTGTTCGAGGGAAAAATGTGAAGAAAAGGTCTTCAAAGGTGAGGTTTTCATGAAACTCATTAATTCTTTCTAAAGCATGCTGTATTTTAGAATTAAATGCATATCTTATTGCTTATTTACTGTAAAACTTTGTATTCAATGAAAATTGAATTTGGTTGATCTACTTCCGCTCAAGGTTCTCTCCCTGTTGGAGTTCCTTCAATTCCAAAATTACGAACAACGAGTTTTAGGACATTCCCAACAATCTCCCACTTGGACTAAAACTTTAGTGGGTTACAAATATATACAATGTTGAGAAAAGAGAAAAAAAAAAAAAACAATAACTAGGGCATTTATATGCCATTGACATTCTCCCACTTGCCCTAGATTGATGAAGCTCGTAGTCTCAGTCCACCAGGTGACCCTCGAACATTTTAGCCGTGAGGGCCCTTGTAAAAGAATCAACAAGATTATCCTCAGATGCTATTTTCATGACTGTCACGTCTCCTCTGTGTATTATCTCCCTAATGAGATGGTACTTTCGCTCGATGTGTTTGCCATGCTTTGGCTCCTAAGTTCCTTTGAGCTGACAACTACTCCACTGTTATCACAATACAGGGTGATTGACAGATGCATATTTGGAACCACTTCTAAATCTATCAGGAACTTTCTGAGCCATACTGCTTCTTTAGTTGCTTCACATGCAACTGCATATTTAGCTTCCATCGTGGAATCAACAATACAACTTTTTTTTATGCTTCTCCACACTATACTCCTCCATTTAGAGTGGATACTAATCCTAAGTAGATCTTCCTAGAATCTACATCAGTCTGAAAATCAGAATCAGTGTATCCCATAAGGATTAAATCCTTAGGATCATACACGAGCATATGGTCCCTTGTTCTCCAAAGATACTTGAGGATGTTCTTAACAACAGTCCAATGACTATGTCCAAGGTTGGACTAAAATCTGCTAACGATTCCAACTGCAAAACATATTTCGGGACGTGTACATAATATAGCGTACATCAAACTTCCGACTGCTAATGCATAAGGAATTCTTTTCATTTCCTCAACTTCTTGAGGTGTCTTAGGACACTGTTCTTTAGACAAATGAATTCCGTATCTAAAAAGTAACATACACTTTTTGGAATTTTTCATGTTATTTTTTGACAACATCTTGTCAATATAAGATGCTTGAGAAAGCGCTAGCATTTTATTCTTGCGATTCCGAACAATTTGGATTCCAAGAACATATTGTGTATCTCCAAAATCTTTCATTTGAAATTGCAATGCTAGCCATCACTTTATGTCAGCAAGGAATCCTGTCTCATTCCCAATGAGTAGGATATCATCAACATAAAGTACCAAGAAAGCTACAGCCTTGCTGACTATTTTCTTATAACACAAGGTTCATCAACATTATGATCAAATCCATAAGATTTGATCGCAGTGTCAAATCTTATATTCTAGGATCGAGATGCTTGTTTTAATCCATAAATGGATCTATTAAGCTTGCAAAGTTTTTGCTCCTGACCCTGTTTAATAAACCCTTTTGATTGAGACATATAAATACTTTCGCCACGATGACCATTTAAAAAGGCTGTCTTGACATCTCTTTGCAAAAATTTCATAATCATAGAAAGCAACAATGGATAAAAGTATTCTAATAGATTTAATCATAGCAACGGAGAGAAGGTTTCTTCATAGCCTACCCCCTCTCATTGGGTAAAACCTTTTGCCACGAGTCTGGCTTTGTAGGTTTGCACCTTACCCGTTTGGTCTTGCTTTCTCTTGTAGATCCTTTGCAACCAATAGGTTTTACTCCATTTGGTTGATATACAAGCTCCCAGATAGAATGGAAGTAAATTGACTCCATTTCTAGGTCCATGGCTTCTATCCATTGATCTCCATCTACATCTTCCATTACCTATTTAGAGATCAATGGATCCTCTAAGCCATCATCAGGTATGATGACATGAGTTTCTGTTAAATCCATATAGCGGTGTTGAACAACTTGTTGGGATTGGTGTCCTAATTCTCCCGGTGGTCTCGTAGTTTGTAAATATTTTGTACACATATTGTTATTAATAAAATAAATGTTATTTTATAAGCATTTACTCAAATCCAATAAACTAAGATCTGTGGTATTTCATGTAACTTAAGCATGTATGTGGAGACATACAAGTGGATCATGCCTTAAGTAATAACCTAAATGGTTTGTAGTAGATGGATAAAGGAGGGATACCTTATCCTAATGACACTACAGATATGACCTGCTTTGTAGATGTTACAAGTGTTGTAAAGTGCTACAAATGGTCTGATCTTGACCATTCATGTGAAGACATGCGAGCGGGGGTATCCTATTGATAACGGACAGAAATGCACGTTATCATAGTGCTAAGTTCTTAAACAATGCTAGCTTGCATTGATAAAATATGTTAGATTGCGTCCAAAAAGCATCAAATTTATAATATTGCGATCACATGCGTTCATCGCATAGAATAGTTGATTTTTGTATTTTTGTGCAGAATATGCGATGATGCAAGGTGGAAATTGCGATCATAGGAAATCATTGGTTGAGCGCAGCATCACCGCAAGACTTTGCGGTGATCGTGTTCGCAAACATTTGCTCGAGAAAGATTGCCGTAACTTGGTCGGCGTAACACGGTGGGCGCATCTTGGTGAAAGGTTAATTAATCGCGATGGGACGGAAAGCTGATGACAATCGATTCTGAATTAAGTTAACAGCCACTAACGATAACAAATACATTCAGCTTTTCAGTGACAAATATTCGGCGCATTAATCAGGGAATTAAAGACGTCCCATCTGTGCAATCATGAGAGAGAAGCCGCCGTTCACCCTGGATGTTCTATAAATACCAAAGGCATCCTTCAGAAAAGGGGTTCATCGTTCCACCAGTTCGAAAATTCATATGTTCGGATCGCTCGTCTTTGTTCATAGTTTTCCTTTCATTTTAAGGTGGAGCAAGAGAATAGTGGTGACGCTAGAGATCGCTCAGGGATACTCGAGAGAGAGCCTTGAGGCGTAGAAGCAGAGAGCGAGATTATCTTTTGAACACGAGTAGAAAAACAGTGTAAAAGCCTGGGCAGCAAGAGATTGCTACCAGGTTCTTTATTCTATTCTTGCATTGTTGTTTTATACTTCATCTTTACATTTATACAATAGAAGTTCTTATTCTATATCTGTTCACTCTCCTAGTACGCATAGTAGCTAAACTAATCGAATGGGTTGAGAAGAACTAAGCTAACATGGCCTAGGAGTTCATTGCTTGCGATTATCTTGTGTTATGGTGTGCCAAATACCCCTTTAGAGTTACTTGAGAGAAAGTCTAAAGAAAGAACCTAAGACTCGAGAGAGCTAAGTTAGAATCTAGGCTCGAGACAACAAGATTAGAACTGCATAATCAAGAGATAGGGACTTAGAGATAAACTATATTTGCCAACCTGCATCGCATGCATCCTAGAGATATGAATGATATTATGTGGTCACCTTATTTGTGTGTGTTATTCTGTCATCGCATAAATAGGAATAGAGGCTTATGTGTAGGTTCTATAGACTTATTGCATATATCGCATGCGTTCTAGCATTAGAAGTCGTAGCATTCGCATCGAGAGATAGTTTACTATTGTATGCATGTTGCATGATCGCAAATCATGAACGCGTCCTAGGAAATATTAGCCGAAACCCTTCTCAACTCGTTCACCGCATGCTCATCATATCTTCCGTTTACCAACTCTTTTCAAACTCCGCCACATTTTTTATTTTTTTTTTATCATCGCAAACAACAACCTCAACAACTATTTATTTATTTGGTTACCACAAAGTTTTCCTAAAAATTACCAACGCAACCTGTTTTCACAAGTCCCTGAGTTCGACCCTGGACTTACCAGAAACTTGGTGGAGTTTACACTTGGATTCTGCTGAGGAAATTTGAGTGCTCAACGCAATTTCACCATCCCATATCATCCATAATTCACTTCATAAAATCAAGCATCGAGTTTTTGGCGCCGTTGTCGGGGACTTCGACAAAATAGTGTGCTAACGGTAATTTTTCTGATTTCTTCTCTCAATCTCTGGCGGATTACGACCCAGAGATTGAGAGAACGTTTAGATGGAGACTGAGAGACCGCCAACAGCAACCACAGTCAGATAAAGAAAGATGGCGGAGCAGCCTGGAAATGGAGCACCAAATGATAACAATGTCATGGCGAATCTAATCCTGCTAGCAAACGATCGCAATAGACCCATTAGAGACTATGCATCGCCAAACCTCTATGATTTCTCTCCAGGAATCATAAGGCCTGCCCTCGATGGAAGCAGATTCGAAATGAAGCTGGTGATGCTGCAAATGATCCATACTGTAGGACAATTCGGAGGAAGGCGTGGCAAAGACCCGCACGCCCACCTCTGAAGCTTTATTGAAATCTGCAATACTTTTGTGTTCCTGAACATCTCTGCCGAAGAAGTTCGACTAACTTTGTTCCCATTTTCTCTCTGTGATGAGGCTAGAAAATGGGCGTATTCTCTCGAACCGTGAGAGATCACTTCATGGGAACAGGTTGTGGAGAAGTTTATGAAGAAATACTTTCCACCTACTGAGAATGCCAGACGAAGGAAACTAATTACAAATTTTGAACAAGACATGGACGAATCACTCAACGATACCGGGGAGAGGTTTAAAAGGTTGGTCAGGGATTGTCCACACAATGGTTTGCCAGACTGCCTTCAGATGGAAATTCTTTTATCATGGTTTGAATCCCGCTTCGCAGACCGCTGTCAATGCGACAACCGTTAGTGGTCTACTTGATAAAACGTATGACGAGGCGAAGAATATCTTGGATCGCATCTCTAAGAACCAAAAATATTGGAGAGAGAGTGATCAGAGATTGAGAATCAAAGACAATGATGCAAGTAATGGTGTTATTGCTTCACTACAAAATCAGATGATCGCAATGATGAACTTAATCCAGGGAATTGCGATCAGCAGCCCAACATCGCAAAATGGGCAAATTAACGTAATCAGTCAAAATACCGCAAGGTGTGCGACTTGTGGTGATGGGCACGCGATGGAAGATTGCTCGCAAAATCTACATTCCGTTTACTTTGTAAAAAATAATCCCTTTTTGAATACCTACAACCCCAGGTGGAGAAACCCCCAATTTTGCTTGGAAGAATCAGCAACAAAATTTCCAACCCATGGCACAGAAAGAAGAGCCACCAGGATTCTTCCCACGCAACAACGGTCAGACAAACAATCAAGCAAGTAGCTCACAACCACCGCAATCCTCTTCCTTGGAAAGCCTATTGAAGCAATACATAGAGAAAAACGAAATTGTGCTTAAAAGTCAGGCTACGTCCATATGCAATCTAGAACTACAGATGGGCCAGATTGCGAGTGAGCTAAAGAGAAGACCACAAGGGGCTTTTCCGAGTTCAACAGAACTCCCACGCAACTCGGGGGGATCAGGTAAAGAGCAATGTCAGGTTGTGACATTGCGAAGTGGGAAGACTGTGGAGGGAGAAAAGAAGGAGCTTAGTCGGACAGCTCCCATTACGGTTGAACTTGAAATTGTGGTGACACAAGAAGAAGAAGGAGAAAAAGAAGCAGTAGAACCAGAGGTTGCGTCGACCTCAAAGCCAACTGAGATGGGGACCATGAAAGTGCAGTTACCCCCTTTCTTGCAGAGACTAAGAAAGAAAAAGAATGAAGAGGTACAGTACCAACGCTTTTTGTCTATGTCAAAACAATTACATATTAATATTCCATTCAGTGAAGTGATTAAGGAAATGCCTGCCTACGAAAAGTTTATGAAGGATATGGTAACCAAGAAGAGGGGAGCTGGTAAGTTTGCCACAGTGGCGTTAATACAAAGTTCAAAATCAATAATTCCACTGAAGATGAGCGATCCTGGGAGCTTTGCTATTACTTGCTCCATAGGAGGACTGTACATCGGGAAAGCCTTGTGTGACCTGGAAGCCAACATAAATTTGATGCCTCTATCGATATTTAGGCAGTTAAATGTGGGGAAACTTGTGCCCA
Organism: Benincasa hispida; assembly: GCF_009727055.1. Classification (NCBI taxonomy): domain Eukaryota; kingdom Viridiplantae; phylum Streptophyta; class Magnoliopsida; order Cucurbitales; family Cucurbitaceae; genus Benincasa; species Benincasa hispida. Next base: position 3,268,959 of record NC_052357.1, read on the forward strand.
CAACGGTGACTCTCTAACTGGCCGATAGATCTCTGATGCATTCAGAGGGAAAGGTGAAGGACGTGCTGATAACCATTGACAAATTTATCCTACCAGCCGACTTCATCATTTTGGACTACGAGGCCGACAAAGATGTGCCCATCATTCTGGGGTGACCATGTTTATCAACAGGTCGTGCTTAGATTGACGTGCATAAAGGGGAAATCACTTTGAGCATCAACGGACAGAAGCTCAAGTTCAACAAAATTCATGCCATGAAGTTTTCGGATGAAGAAGACCTGCATGACTTAGATGATGACCAGAATTTGATTGAAGAAGAAAAGTTTGATGAAGAAAATGAAGAAGAGGATGCCAGCGCATTTATTGCTGCCTGTAATGTGATTATAACAAAACAAGCAAGGAAGAAGAAATGATCACAGACCAAGAAGAAGGGCCAACAGAAAAAGAAGAAGGAAAAACAACGCAACCATCCCTAGAAGAACCACCGACACTGGAATTAAAGACCCTATCGAATCATTTAAAGTATGCATTTTTGGGGCAAAATGAGAAGCTGCCTATTATTATTTCGTCTGAGCTGAACGAAGACTAGGATAATGCATTGATGAGCATTCTAAGGAAGCATGTGCGAGTAATTGACTGGACGCTCGCCGACATTAGAGGAATTAGCCCAGTGTACTGTATGCACCGCATTCGTTTTGAAGAGGACCACAAAGCAACGATCGAACATTAGTACAGACTTAACCTTGCGATGAAATGATTAGGTCGTAAAAAAGGAGATCATTAAATGATTAGATGCGGGCATTATCTATCCTATAGCAGATAGCACATGGGTCAGCCCCGTGCAGTGTGTTCCGAAAAAAGGCGGCATGATGATAATCCCGAATGAAAACAATGAATTAATACCGCAAAGGACCATCACTAGGTGGCGCATTTGCATGGATTATCGCAAGCTGAGCGCGGCCACAAAGAAAGATCATTTCCCTCTACCATTCATTGATCAAATTCTAGACTGGCTAGCTGGAAATGACTTTTATTGCTTTCTGGATGGTTATGTTGGGTACAACAAAATTATGATAGCTCCAAAAGACCAAGACAAGACCATATTCACTTGCCCATATGGGACCTTTGCTTTTCACCGCATGCCGTTCGGCCTCTGCAATGCGTCAAGCACATTCAAAAGGTGTATGATGGCCATCTTTTCAGACTATCTTGAGGACTCTGTCGAAATCTTTATGGACGACTTCTCTCTTTATGGGAACATTTATGAAGTCTGTCTAGCCAACTTGGAGAAGATACTGAAGAGATGCGAAGAGATGAATCTAGTGCTTAATTGGGAAAATTTTCATTTCATGGTGAAGGACGGCATTGTTGGGACACAAGGTTTCCCAGGATGGGTTAGAGGTGGACAAAGCAAAAATCAAAGCAATTGAAAAATTTCCACCTTCAACAAGCGTGAAGGCTATACGAAGCTTTTTAGGGCACGCTGGATTCTACAGACCCTTTGTCAAAGATTTTTCCAAAATAGCGCGACCATTGAGTGCGTTATTAGAGGCCGACAGAAAATTTGATTTTGAAAACAACTGCCTCAATGCATTCAGAGTATTGAAGAATGTGCTGATTATTGCACCCTTATTGATTGCACCAGACTGGATACTTCCTTTTGAAATAATCTGCGATGCAAGGTGGTATGCGATGGGAGCAGCTTTGGCACAGAAAGAAAAACAATCTTGCATCCCATCGCAAATGCGAGTAAAGCTTCTGGCGGTAATTTTCGCGTTGGAAAAATTTCGATCATATCTGTTGGGGACAAAGACACTCATCCATACTGATCATTCGGCAATAAAGTACTTAATGACAAAGAAGGACACAAAGCCAAGGTTGATCAGATGGGTTCTCCTCCTTCAAGAATTTGATATAGAAATAATTGATCAAAAGGGGATGGAGAACCAAGTTATGGATCACTTGTCCAGATTGGAAAATCTTGAGGTTGATTGCAATGAGTCTGAGGTGAGTGTGGTGTTCCCAGATGAGTAATTGTTCCGTATTGAAGAATTGCCCTGGTATGCAGACATAGTCAATTATCTGGTTTGTGAGCAATTTCCTAAAGATTACACCTACCACCAACAGAGGAAGCTCAAACATGAATGCAGACATTATTATTGGGATGAGCCAAATCTGTATAAAAGAGGGGCAAACCAGATTTTGCGATTATGCGTACCTAATGCTGCTCAACAACGCATATTATCGCAATTTCACGACTCACCATATGGTGGGCACTTTGGAGGACAGGGCACCGCCGCTAAAGTTTTACAGAGTAGATTCTTTTGGCCTACATTGTTTAAGGATGTAGCTGACTACATAATGAAGTGTGATCCATGCCAACGCATAGGTAACATTTCATGGAAACATGCAATGGCAATGAACACCATCTTAGAGCTTGAATTGTTCGACCTATGGGGTATTGATTTCATGGGACCATTCCCTCCCTCAAATGGTAAACATTACATTTTATTAGCCATCGATTATGTCTCCAAGTGGGTAGAGACAATAGCATGCGCTGAAAGTGATGCGACGGTAGTCTCTCAGTTCCTGAAGAAACATATTTTCACTCGTTTTGGCACTCCCCGTGTCATCATAAGTGATGAAAGGTCCCACTTTGTCAACCATAAGGGATTCGACAAAATAGTGTGCTAACGGTAATTTTCTGATTTCTTCTCTCAATCTCTGGCGGATTACGACCCAGAGATTGAGAACGTTAGATGGAGACTGAGAGACCGCCAACAGCAACCACAGTCAGATAAAGAAGATGGCGGAGCAGCCGGGAAATGGAGCACAAATGATAACAATTCATGGCGAATCTAATCCTGCTAGCAAACGATCGCAATAGACCCATTAGAGACTATGCATCGCCAAACCTCTATGATTTCTCTCCAGGAATCATAAGGCCTGCCCTCGATGGAAGCAGATTCGAAATGAAGCTGGTGATGCTGCAAATGATCCATACTGTAGGACAATTCGAGGAAGGCGTGGCAAAGACCCGCACGCCCACTCTGAAGCTTTATTGAAATCTGCAATACTTTTGTGTTCCTGAACATCTCTGCCGAAGAAGTTCGACTAACTTTTTCCATTTCTCTCTGTGATGAGGCTAGAAAATGGGCGTATTCTCTCGAACCGTGAGAGATCACTTCATGGAACAGGTTGTGGAGAAGTTTATGAAGAAATACTTTCCACCTACTGAGAATCCAGACGAAGGAAACTAATTACAAATTTTGAACAAGACATGGACGAATCACTCAACGATACCGGGGAGAGGTTTAAAAGGTTGGTCAGGGATTGTCCACACAATGGTTTGCCAGACTGCCTTCAGATGGAAATTCTTTTATCATGGTTTGAATCCCGCTTCGCAGCCCGCTGTCAATGCGACAACCGTTAGTGGTCTACTTGATAAAACGTATGACGAGGCGAAGAATATCTTGGATCGCATCTCTAAGACCAAAAATATTGGAGAGAGAGTGATCAGAGATTGAGAATCAAAGACAATGATGCAAGTAATGGTGTTATTGCTTCACTACAAATCAGATGATCGCAATGATGACTTAATCCAGGGAATTGCGATCAAGCAGCCCAACATCGCAAAATGGGCAAATTAACGTAATCAGTCAAAATACCGCAAAGGTGTGCGACTTGTGGTGAGGGCACGCGATGGAAGATTGCTCGCAAAATCTACATTCCGTTTACTTTGTAAAAAATAATCTTTTTTGAATACCTACAACCCCAGGTGGAGAAACCCCCAATTTTGCTTGGAAGAATCAGCAACAAAATTTCCAACCCATGGCACAGAAGAAGAGCCACCAGGATTCTTCCCACGCAACAACGGTCAGACAAACAATCAAGCAGTAGCTCACAACCACCGCATACCCTCTTCTTGGAAAGCCTATTGAAGCAATACATAGAGAAAAACGAAATTGTGCTTAAAAGTCAGGCTACGTCCATATGCAATCTAGAACTACAGATGGGCCAGATTGCGAGTGAGCTAAAGAGAAGACCACAAGGGGCTTTTCCGAGTTAAACAGAACTCCCACGAACTCGGGGGGATCAGGTAAAGAGCAATGTCAGGTTGTGACATTGCGAAGTGGGAAGACTGGGAGGGAGAAAAGAAGGAGCTTAGTCGGACAGCTCCATACGGTTGAACTTGAAATTGTGGTGACACAAGAAGAAGAAGGAGAAAAAGAAGCAGTAGAACCAGAGGTTGCGTCGACCTCAAAGCCCACTGAGATGGGGACCATGAAAGTGCAGTTACCCCCTTTCTTGCAGAGACTAGAAAGAAAAAGAATGAAGAGGTACAGTACCAACGCTTTTTGTCTATGTCAAAACAATTACATATTAATATTCCATTCAGTGAAGTGATTAAGGAAATGCCTGCCTACGAAAAGTTTATGAAGGATATGGTAACCAAGAAGAGGGGAGCTGGTAAGTTTGCCACAGTGGCGTTAATACAAAGTTCAAAATCAATATTCCACTGAAGATGAGCGATCCTGGGAGCTTTGCTATTACTTGCTCCATAGGAGACTGTACAATCGGGAAAGCCTTGTGTGACCTGGAAGCCAACATAAATTTGATGCCTCTATCGATATTTAGGCAGTTAAAATGTGGGGAACTTGTGCCCACAACGGTGACTCTCTAACTGGCCGATAGATCTCTGATGCATTCAGAGGGAAAGGTGAAGGACGTGCTGATAACCATTGACAAAATTTATCCTACCAGCCGACTTCATCATTTTGGACTACGAGGCCGACAAAGATGTGCCCATATTCTGGGTGACCATGTTTATCAACAGGTACATTCAGCTTTTCAGTGACAAATATTCGTCGTATCAATCAGGGAATTAAAGATGTCCCATCTGTGCAATCATGAGAGAGAAGTCGTCGTTCACCCTGGATGTTCTATAAATACCAAAGGCTTCCTTCAAAAAAGGGGTTCACTGTTCCACCAGTTCGAAAATTCATACGTTCGGATCGCTCGTCTTTGTTCATAGTTTTCCTTTCATTTTAAGGCGGAGCAAGAGAAGAGTGGTGATGTTGGAGATCACTCAGGGCAACTCAAGAGAGAACCTTGAGGCGTAGAAGTCGAGAGCGGGCCAACTCTTGCGAGAGCGAGATTATCTTTTGAACATAAGTAGAAAAACAGTGTAAAAGCCAGGGTAGCAAGAGATTGCTATCAGGCTCTTTATTCTATTCTTGCATTGTTGTTTTGTACTTCATCTTTACATTTATACAATAGAAGTTCTTATTCTACATCTGTTCACTCTTTTAGTACGCATGAGTAGATAAACTAGTCGAATGGGCTGAGAAGAACTAAGCTAACATGACCTAGGAGTTCATTGCTTGCGATTATCTTGTGTTATGCTGTGCCAAATACCCCTTTAGAGTTACTTAAGAGAGAGTCTGAAGAAAGAACCTAAGACTCGAGAGAGCTAGGTTAGAATCTAGACTCAAGAGAGCAAGATTAGAACTGCATAATCAAGAGATAGGGACTTAGAGATAAGCTCTGTTTGCCAACTTGCATTGCATGCATCCTAGAGATAGGTATGATATTATGTGGTCGCCTTATTTGTGTGTGTTATTCTGTCATCACATAAATAAGAATAGTGGCTTATGTAGGTCCTATAGACTTATCGCATATATCACATGCATTCTAGTATTAGAAGCCGTAGCATTCACATCGAGAGATGGTTTACTATTGTATGCATGTTGCATGATCGCAAAGCATGAATGCATCCTAGGAAGTGTTAACCGAAACCCTTCTCAATTCGTTCACCGCATACTCATCGTATCTTCCATTTACCAACTTTTTTCAAACTCCCCCCGCATTTATTATTTTTTTTATCATCACAAACAACAACCTCAACAAATATTTATTTATTTGGTTACCGCAAAGTTTTCCTAAAAATGACAAATGCAACCTGTTTTCATAAGTCCCTGAGTTCGACCCTGGACTTACCAGGAAACTCAGTGGAATTTACACTTGGATTCCACTGAGGAAACTTGAGTGGGCAACGCAATTTCACCATCGCATATCATCCATAATTTACTTCATAAAATCAAGCATCACCTATACAAAGAGTTTGTATAAGACCGAACCATGAAATAATTAGTCTCTTTATATAACGATGTTGATAATTGAGACTTACATTTCACTAAAATGACCATAGGTGACAAGATCTTAATCCTAAGTGAGTTGGGAACTCTTGCCTATGAGGTTGGTCCTTTGATTTGTATGGGTGAGAGTGGCTAGTCATAGTAGAACTATGACTTATTGTTCATTAGAGGAATCAGTGATACTTAAGGAGCTAGATGTAACTACGCGGGGTAAAACGGTGAATTGGCCTAGTTATACTTATGAGCGATTTGTGAAGGGTTACCGTACTGTTGATTGGTCATATGGACATAAAAATATATCTGTAGTGTGAAGAGTGCAACTACCAGTCTTTAGTGGAGTGACCAATAGTTAACGGATGGTGGATCTCGTGATTAAAGAGTTTAATCAGTTATTCACGTATCGTTGGAGCTTCGAGCTACAGATCCATGAGGTCCCCTTGGTAGCTCAGTGGGTTCAAGTTGAGAATCAGATTTTTGGTTAATTTGAAATGTTCAAATTAACAAGAGAAAATTCAATTATATGTGATATAATTGATATGATGTATTAGATATATTAATTGGAGGAATTAATATAAATATGATTTATATTAAATACCATAAAATAGAAAAATAACTATAGTTTATATGTTTCATATGATGAAATATTAAAACTATAGGTTATAAATAATATGATAAATTGGTTATTATATTTATTTATAACATATTAATTATGTGATAATTAATTATTCTTTTTATCTAACTATTGAATTGAGTGGGAGGTTATTGGAAATTATGGTAACTGTGAGATAAAAGGAAAATTGTTTTCCAAATTGGGTGGTTGATTCATTTGTGTCGTTTGACAAAAGAAAGAACTATCGAGTAAAAATGTTTTACTAAACGATAGTGTCTCACAGCCTACACGATAGTTTCTATACGATAGTTACTTGCTTACTCATTGCTACACGATCGAGTAGCAAAGTCTATATCATATGCTTCATCTTATTAAACGATCGAGTATTTCGTCTATACGATAGACAACATCCATCTCCCATTTACTTGATCGTCTTCCTCCTTCATTCCTCTATCCAAAGTCACAAAAAGCCCACAACTCCTGGATTTTCACACCGAGAATAGCAAGGTAACACTTGTGGTGGTGTTCTTGCTCAGTTTGAGGGTCGAGGATCGAGTTAGACTCGATAATGATCAAGGATTCATCAGTTCTTGTTGTTGATAATGATCAAGGATTCATCAGTTCTTGTTGTTGGTTGTTCTGTTTGTTGAGATCGTGTTCTGATTGAGTTGTTGAACAATTGAGGGATACTTGAAGAAAGGTTCTTCAAAGGTTTGCATACTCTATCCCTTGTTCAGTCTTTTAAAGAAGCATATTGTAATTTTTTGTTTATGCATAATCGTTTCTGTTTCGACTGTAATTGTTTTTCTTTTTAATGGGATTCAGAACAATCCGCTTCCGCTCATTCGATCTCTATGTTTAGATTTCTTTCACAACTCTCCCACTACGTCGAGGCATTCTCAACTCATGAGAAGAATGTGACAGAGTAACAACTCTTGTTGAAGGACCAACTTTATCAACAACTTTTGTTGAATTATCTATAGATTCTTTGCACATTTCATCTAATACTAGTTTGGATTTCCTTCAATTGGTATCTGAGACAGTTTGTTTTGATATTCCAAATTCCATTACTGAATTGAACTTGTTCTATAGTTGTGTTGAGTCTTAAGTGTTTTCTACAATGCGCTTAAGCGTTAAATGTGTTTGTGGATGTGATGATGGATGTTTATGGGATGATTGCCTCTGTTTAAAGTTTTCTTTAAGTTTAAAAGGGTTAATTTGTAAGGGCCCTGTGTTTTTTGGCATAATTAATAAGCAATAGAGTCTGTATTCAAATTGTTTGAAGTGTTTTAAGTCGTTTGTGATGATGGTTCGAAGCAAGGAGATGTTGTTCTCATCGAGGAAGAAGACCAAAGATTGGTTGCATCATGTAGCCCAAGCTAAACGATCGTTTAAATTTTGCTAAACGATCGTGTAGAAAAGTTCTACCCGATCGTGTAGCATTTACTAAACGATCGCATGGCCGATGCTAAATGATGGAGTAAAGAGTTTACTCTATCATGTTGTGTTGGTTACTCGATCGCGTGGACACTTGGGGTAAACGATTACATAGAGTTTATTACACTCATAGCATGGTAGGCGCATGCACTAAATGATCGTTTTGTCCAGCATGCTTCATCGCATAGTCACTGACTACTCGATCACTTGGTATATGTTACTTGACGCTTCCTTCACGATCGTTTAAATGATCATACTTCATCACATAGTTGTCGTCTACTTGATCGTTTAAGGCATGTGTTGCACGATGTACGCTGCACGATCGCGTCACCTTCATGCTTCATCACATAGACATAGGCACTCGATCCATGCTACACAATCGTTTATGCTCATACAGCGTTGCTAGACGATTAAAAGGAGTTGTTACACGATCAAGGAGACGTGACTTCGCCCGGACGGTTCAAGACCCAGTTCGCCTGTTTGAACTGGTGGACTCAATACTTTTTGTAATAGTTAGCTTTATTCTTTAGGATTTGAGGCTAATTATCCCAGTTAATCAACTTTTATCTAATGTACATGAGATGATGTTTGTTTATATGCCATAACGTATAATACATAGATTTAAAACCCACCTTAGGTTATGCATTTATTCATGCATCATCTTTATATTATAAGTGTTATAATATATTAGATTGCATGATTAAATTAAATTAAAGCATGCTCATGTATCATATAATATAAGAGTTAGTTTTATACATGCATTAAGCATATTCATGCATCATCTTTTTATTATAAGTGTTATAGTATAAGGGTGTATGAGAGCATGTATATTTGGTTCATTACTTTGTTATATAAGAGTTATATAAAAGTAGTAATGAATGAACAATGCATGGAACATGACACTTAGGTTTATTTATAAGAGTTATAAATGCCTGGAGAATGTGTTGCTTCGCATTGTGGATGGTTTTAGTTGTTTCCTTTTATAAGAGTTATAATGGAAATTACAACTAAAATCAATAAGAAAGAGTTGTATGCGAACTTAGGAAAAATCATTTTTTAAAAGGGTTTTAAAATTTAATTGATATAGACCTAAGTTCATGGTTCTAATGAGATTAGAAACCTAAGTTTAATCTTTTAAATCAGTTTAATAGGATTAAATTGATTTCCATAAAAGTTTAAATTTATAATAAATCATCTATAAAGGACCTTTTGTCTAAGGTGGGTTCTGGCTAGGCTGGGTATTTAAGCTAACAGAAACGGAACACCCCAGCCTGGGAACCTACTTGGAAAGGTGAATTAGATAGATTTGCTACAAGCATGCAACAGTTAATCAAAGTCTTTGTTAAAGTGTTTAATGAATGATGATCAAAAGTTGTTTAACTTTCTAAAGTAAGAGTTACTTTTGGGCAAACCTAAGTAGTTAGTTAAAATAATTAGTCATGTTTTTCTAAGTAAACTAAACCCTAGGTTTTAAAATACTCAGTGGGAGGAAAATATATATATGATATGTCAATTAATGTTCACGCTATGAGATTCATGCTTGGCCTCGTGGTGTCCTAGGAGCATCCCCCTTCAAATGGTGTTTGCATGGGTAAATATCAAGGTGAACAGAGAGAGTATTTATAGTAATTGGGAAGGACGTGTGTCAACATGTCCTACGGTCTCCTTCATTCATTTGCACCGTGAGATATTCTTGCACGGCCTCGTGGCACCTTAGGAGTGTCCCCCTTCAGATAGTTTGTGTGATTGGTCAATATCAAGGTGAACTCCAGAAATGGATACAGTCGCTTTAGTTTTTGCCCCAATCGGATTTTTTCCCTTTGGATTGGCTGCTTGGGGCAGAGCTCTAGGATCTACAATGAAGGATCACACTTACCGAAAATTGTTAAGCAAGTTAATGATTTTTTGACCAAATAAATGATGGCTGGTCGTTATAGGAACAATAGTTGTTCTAGTGTAATGATTGGTTGAGAGTGTCTCAATTCAGAGGAAGGATAAATTGACTACCCTTCGGTGGCTTTTGTCCTAAACCACTGAAGCGTCACTACAAAACTAGATGTAACATGGGATACATTTAGATTTTGCTAAACCAGATTGGATTTTTTTTTTTAAAATGTATTTGTTAAAATCTAATCTAGATCAATATGTTTGTTTTTTTAGCAACATGTCATTGTATGATTTTCCGTTAGTTGCCTTTTCTAATTTGACCGATTACATACGTTGGAAAGAGTCTCTAAAACATATTTTGTGGTAAACGACCTTGAGTTTGTCATGGTTGAGGAGTGTCCTCAAGTTCCAAACCCTGATGCACCGCGAAATGTTTGTAATGAATATGAGGGATGGATGAAGGCTAATTTGATGGTCCGATGTTAGGATAATTTAGGAATGGGTTTTGTTTTATTTTATTTTATTATTAAGGACAGATGGGTTTGAACATGAAATCATGCATTAGACATAACTAATGTGTTTACTCCCATGTGTCTGAGGTCATGCGTTGGAATGATGATGCGTTAATCTTAGCATGCAATGACCACGCGTTCCTATCACAAGTTTTCTTATGCTTGCGCCAAGTATAACACAAACGCAAGTTTCTCGGGTGATCCGAGATCGAACACAGGGACTTGTCACTCAATAATATTTTTGAAGTGATGCGTTTAGGGCGAGGAATAAAAAAATAAAGCGAAGAAAGTTTAAATGACTTATACATTACTCCTACTCCTAACTAAACAGATTGAGCACTAGGAGGTTTACAATGAGAATAGGTAGAAACACAACAACCAATAACACATAATGATGTTTACTATCTTAAATCGCCCGCTAATCCCAGCTCGTTACACTAACGCATCACACCTCTCGGTGGTCAGCCACAATACTATACATCTATAGTGCATGGTTGCGTTGAGCATAAGATTATGCCTATCTCTAGGAATAATGCGAACCTTGCTTAGTGCGTTCCATCTCTAACCTTTTCAGGCAGTTAGACGCGGCTATTTAACTTATAGACAAGCAATGCAACATCCCATAGACAAGCGTTGCTACAGCCTTTCACCAAGCAAAAAGGATTAACTCACTATACTCGAACAACACACACCTCTTGGTGGGTTGCTTCATGCGTCCTATCTCTAGGCTACACGATTAAGCATGCGATTAACTTTGATAAATAAACGCTGAAAATAAAATATGATAGAAATGAAGATGATGAAGAAGACGGTAATGGAGGAATTAGGATTTGCATTGATCACAAAATATCTTAATATCTCAAGCTAAAATGTAATACAATACAGAGATTAGAAGGGAGATGAAGGAATCTGCGTCAAGACTACCGGTGGTGCCATGGTTGAATGGTGGAGATGTCTCTCTCGAGCTCTATCTCCAGCGAATGCTCCGATCGTCACTCGGTCTGGGTTGTGGAGATGAAAAATTCTCACTGGAAATCTCTTTCAAACTCTCGTCTATGATCACAAACTTCTGCCTTGAGGCAGAAGCTCGGATGTCTCAAAATGAAGGTCTGAAGGGCTATTTATAGAATTTGGACGCCGACAGCTGTAATGATGAAGGTATGGCTCACTGCTGCTTTTGTCGTGGTATGGGCATTGTCACATCGCCTTATCTTATTGATTCTCCCAAGGTGTGCATCCGAGCTGAATTTAGCTGAAGTTATCAACGCGTTCTACCCATCTTGTGATCTTCTATTATGGCTGTCAATCGATGGCTGCAATCTCTATTTGTTCACCGCATTTTCCATGCGTTGGACGCATGCGATTACTGCAACTTCCATCCGTTGGACGCATGGGTTGCTGTCTGCATTCGTCTTTTGCGGTCGCCTGGCTTCAGCGCATGCATTTGTCTGTGATTGCTTATTACAAACACATGCGTTTGATTCCTGCTAGCTACAAAAATAGACACTTTGGCAGGGAATAATGCATAATATTGGGTCAGTGAGGTTTTAGATGCTTATCGACACAAAACTCAATTTTTCACAAATTCTAAGTATTATCACTGTGTTTTCTATCTGTTAGCCCTCATAATTATAAAATAAAAGGCTTATAATAACTGGCATTTCTGCCAGTTATCACCCCCCTAAACTTAGAATCATGCTTGTCCTCAAGCATGCGTTACACTCAAGAAATTCTTAACTCACCTTTCGGTGTTCCTTTGCGATGACCAGCTTTTCAGAATATAATTAACTCGTACCTCTAACCATGGTTGTAATGCTCTCCTCTACCTTGGTTGCTTCTTCAAAGAGATCTTTTCTAAGTTGAAATTTGGCAAGCCCTTGCTCAAAAACTTTTTATTCATTCTCCACAACTTTGCGTTCAGCTCATGAGAATGTGTTCGTTTAAAACAATTCAAGCTTATGCGTTTACTTATTCGAATGCGGGTGTTGAACCTTGTTATGCTCTTCGTTTTGGTTTACCCCCACGTGTGTCATGCGGGCATCCAACTTCAGTTGTGTTCCATATTCAACTCAATCCATGTCTTGCTTAAATTGGCTTGCACCAGACAAAAGAGTTATGTTAATGCATCGATCCTGGTGATTTACCTTCGTTTTGGCTTGCCCCCACGGGTGTCATGCGGACATCCAACTACGGGTAAGTGCCTTTCACAACTCAACTCTTGTCAACATGAGTTTCCCCATTGCGTTGGCAGTGGAGTTGTTATTTTCAAAAGTTCTTTTTTTTTAAAAAAAAAAAAAAAAAAAAAAAAAAGGAAATGACCACAATGTTATGAACGCAATTCTCCGAGACCGTTGTCACCCCTCAAACTTAGAGGGTGGCAGCATTCTCACTGCAAGCTAAAAGCAAACTCAACAGGAATGTGATAACAAATGCTTGAGCAAAGGTTTGCACATAATAAAACTATAGACTTTCACAATTTGAAGATGCTATTAAAAGTAAGGGGTACCTTGCGATACTAATTAGGGGATGTGGTGAATTACTTGTACCCTTATAGACTCATCGCAAAGAACGCAGTCAGACAAGGAGAATTCCAAAAGGATAATGCATAAAAGATAACAAGAAAAGAACCTTAAGTAGAAGAATGCATGCGACAATGCGTTGGAGTTCATGCGATTGAAGCCATGCGTTGAAGGATGTGGAGGATTCTTTCGTTGTAACTGCACACCGAGGAGAGTTATTATCGCACCTACAAGGAGAAAATGCACCACAACCAAGGAAGCAGCTGCATATCCAAAAACTTGTTCCACTTTCTATCGTGTGGTGTGTTAGGAGGGCTTAGAGTAAAACAGATTGGAAAATAAATTCTAAGTATGAGTGTTGTATTGTGCCTTGATGCGTCCAAATATGTGCAATGTGTCGGGGCGTTAGAGTTATATATAGAGAGCACACAACTCCTTAAAATGACGTTCAAGTTTTCCTAGATTAAACCCAAGTATAAATCTAATCTAGGTTCCTAGCAAGTCCAGGGTGGAACACAGGGATTCAGTTCACTAAACACAGAGAATGCATTGTACTTGCAGTAGGGGTTTTCCTAAATAAATGCAAAAGATGAGTTATTTACACTAACATGTTGTGCACTAATATGTTGCGCCTGTGCAATGTGATACAAAAGAGCTGAGTGGAAAATGATGGTTCATGTGAGAATGGAATTTTTGTAAGTGGACGCACCAGTTAAAGATACTTATACACAAATTATGTAGTGCGGATGAAATGGGATGGTTTTCTTATCTTCCTATTCATGCGTTAGACTCCATTCAACATTTCTCAATGCAGATGACATACAAGTCTATTTCTAGGTTATATGCGTCTAACTTAGAATGCAAGCAACACTAGTAAGTCTATCTCTAGCTGTACTAGGCATTCTGCTTCATGCGACTTAGCTATTCTTCCAAACAACTAAGTTAAAGATGCTTTCACCAAGTTGTCAAGTTGGGTTAGGCGTTAAAACAGAATTATGCATGAAGTACTAATGCTTTCAACATAAACAGAAGACAAACAGTAGAAAAAGTGATGATCAAATATATGAACTTAACAAAGGGTCAATGAGTCTTTACAAAGAACTATATTCAATCAAAATGATATGAAAATGATATTAAGAGAGAGAATGAGTCAAGCCAAAGAATACAATCTCTTATAGTTCTTTGGCTCAATCTTGTTGTGTACAATCACTTTAAAGAGTCGAAGACAGAGTATCTTTCTCAAGAATAACTTTCTCCACTCCCTGGCCGGCGGTGGTGATGGTTCTCAGTTCCTTCGATCATCTTATACCTCGGCACATCTTGTACAGCTAAAACTAAGTCTAAAAATTTACAGAGAGTATGGAGTTTCTAATTGTCTCATTAATTCTGGAGGGCCTTCAAGTATTTATCGGCGCTGGTCTCGTCCACTTAGAGGATGGGCTGCATTTAAATCCATGCCTTGGTCAGCATTAAATTCCATGTCTTGGTTGGCCGCCTGACCTCTTGGAAGCTTTTCAGACGCCGCCTGTTGCAAGTGCCCATGCTTGCAAGTGGTGATGTGACACAATCAGCCCAGAGTAACGAATCTTTATGTGTTGAATTCCCTCCGATGCATGGTACATGCGTCGGTGCTTGTCTAATGCATTTTTGTAAGTTCTTACATTGAAATCCTGCAAAGTAATGCATTAACGCCGCGATAATCAGTGATAAAACTTCTTTTACATGAATTTGCTATTGTTCAAGTAAATCCATGCGTTTCCATCCGCGATAATCAGTGATTCTTTTCTTTTGAGGAAATGACAGAGGAGCTGCATTTGAATTTTTTTTTCTTTCTTCATGGTATATTCGTTGATGCATCTACACTCGGATTCCCCCCATCCCTAAATTTGGAAATGAGTTAGACTCATCCCAAATTTGGAAACGAGCCAAATCCTCATTGCTAAAAGAGAAACAAAGTTTTAAAAAGCTTTGAGAAATTGAAAGGAGTTTAAGATCTAAAGCTTGCACGCGTTAGAAAGTAAAGTAAATCTTTGAAGAGAAGTTCAAGCCTTGTCTATTTTCCTCACTCTGATCTTATGCTTATGAATTCATATAGTTGATATTATTAAGGTTATGCTAAGCACAAGACTTAGAAAAAAATAATCAAAGAACAAAAATAATGTATGCTGAAGACAAACACAAAGATTCGAAATGATAAATTTTCATTCATTCTTCATATTTAAACATAGATTTCATTAACATAAAAAAAAGATGTAAAAGAACAAATAAACTCAATATTACAAAAGTTTTTCTTTAACCCAACGCCCTAAAATATTACTGTGCTGGCGCATCATCTCTGCGTCCTTCTTCTTCAGGGTTTTCATCCATGAAACGCAGGGGATTCCTGAGATGCGTTGGTAATGGAGGCAAGGCAAACATACCCAGCAAGACTTGGTTGATGTACTGCATTGTGTACACGAACTGGTCTTGCATGTGTCTTGTTTGCTGCCTCAGGTAATCCCTTATTACCCTGTTCTGTTGTTGAAGCTCTTCAATTGATGCGGCCAACAGTCGGAGTTGATCACTAATGAATGTTTTCAACTCCTCCAAGTCTATGCTGCTGTGTTGGGGCGCTGGCTCTTCTTGTCCAATTGGGCCTTCGAATGCTGCCGCGTTACTGGTTCCTAACCCAGTTGGCTCGAAAATTACTGAAGGTGGCACAAAAGTGTGAATTGGACTTTGGTGGGGCGAAGTAAATGATTGAGAGAAGTCCCGATCTATGAAAGTGGGTTCTTGCTACGTTTGCTCAGGGCTCCTTGTTGGCTGGGCTGTTGGCGAATCATGGATAAACTCTAAAGCAGGTTGCACTTCCTCAGCTAAGATTTGCTGGCTCAGCTTCAACTTCTTCATTTTCTGAGCCTCATCGTTGTGTTCAACTATTATGATGCGTCGTATACTTGGGGGCGCATTTTGATGGTCGAGGTCTTCGTGTTACTTCCTTGGCTGGTAAGGCTGGCTGATGTTGTGATCCTCGAAATAGACGCCTTACTGCCTTTATACCTATTAGACCATCGACTGCTTCATAATCATCCCTCAGAGGGATGCCCCCGTGTTCACATAATGTGCAGATCAACCATGGAAAGTATAATTGTCCTCTAGGCTTGTTCTTGATGGCCTTGATCTGATCCCTAATGATCCTTCCAATGTCCAAGGGGATACATTGCATTATGCAGTAGGTGGCTAAGACACGTTCTCTGGTTAATGTTTCATCATGCGTTGTAGGCATGATGCTACGCTTAATAAGATAACACCACAAATTTGCGTCTGGATTCAAATTCCTGGAAGCAAGCATCTTGAATCCGTTTCTTGATGTCTGCCACTTGCTTCCAGATTTGGCCACCACTTTCAACGCATCTTCTAATTCACTGGGTGTTGATTGTTCCAAGATATGGTTCCCCTCCATGTTGCTTAGGTTGAACACTTCATTAATTCTTTCTGCTGAGAAGTGAACTAACACCCCTTCAACAAAGGCGGTGTTTTTCTCTATGTCGAATACACGGACAAGGTTGAGCCAGATGTGATCATGCCCAACACAAAATTGACTCCACCCTAATGCATTGATGGTCTCCTTGATATAAACTGGCAAAGGGTGGCGTTCAAGGAAGAAGCCCTTTTCTACTAAGATGTCACTGAACTGACGCTTCCTTCCCTTGGTTCTTTTAGGTAACGCCTCCATTACCTTGCGTTTCCCAGCCGCATGGTCTTTGGCCTCTCTAGCCAATTCTCTCAACTCATTCTCCAATTCCTTTTGGAGGTTAGTTTTCTTCCGCCCTTGTTTCGCAGGCATGCAATTTTCCAACTCTGCTTCTAACGCGTTGTGCCCTTTTTTACGCGTTGCACCCTCAAGTCCGGGTGCAACTTCTTCTTCTTCTTCTTCCTCCAGTATCAATCTTTGCTTTCTTGATACTCTCTTTGATTTTATAGGCCTTTCATCCACGTCAGATGGGCGTGGCTGCGACGCGTTGGGGCCAACTCTCCTTTCTCTACTTTCTTCTTCTCTTCCTTCATTCTCTTCCTTTTCTTCATTTTTTTCCCTTTCTTCATTTTCCATCACTTCTTCTAGCAATGCTACATATCTTTCTGTTTCATCCAATGCGAGTGATGCGTTTGGTGGATCTGAACGCATCACTTGAGTTGCTTCTTGCTCTTGGTTGAGCGATGCTAGAATAGCTCCAAATACTTCCTCTTCATCACGTCTTACTATCTCTGCCAAGTCTTCAAGGTTATGCTCTGACGTAGGACTGTCAGAGGCTGGGATAGGTGGAGTGTATGGCAGGGTGTGAGGCGTCCCCTGGAGAGGATATTAAGATGGGTGAAGGTGATGGCTAGTTGGACGTGTCTAATTCTACCGGGTAATTGTGGCCAAGGGTTCAATGATAGAGGGGGAGGTGGACGCACCGTTTCGGAGATGGTGCGGTATGGGTATAGTTAGGAAGGGTTCATGCGTTACACCCACCAAGGTTTATGTTGGGATAAATGGTGGTGGGGCAGGCTTGGAATAAGGTTTTGATGCGGCCATAGATGATAGACGCATCCTGGTCTTGGCTGGGTTTTTACCCCTGGTTTAAGGGCAGACTTGAGTTTTTGTGGGGTTTTAGCCCAAGCAGAGAAGTTTTGGCGCGGAGGGTTTACAGGTATCTTGGAGCTCTTGGCCAAAGCTTTCCCGAAGGTGGAGAGGTGTAGAGATGGCCATGCGCTGAGCAGAGGTAGCGCCGCCGTAAAAATAAAAAAATTTAAAAAAAAGAATGAGGGCTGCGATTGGGTAGAGACGGGGGTTGATTTCCTAGGGTTAAGTGGTGGTGAACTCGAAAATGAAGAGGAGGAGAAGGAACTTACCATCGAATCGTTGCCTAGGCTGTAGCTTTTGTTCTGAGAATCTAAGTCGGTCGACATTATTCACCGGAGATGCTGAGCGAGAAAAGAAAATGGAGGTTTGGTGAAGCTGAGGTGCTAGGTTTTCTGAAGAAATGGAGGTTCGTAGGGATGCTGAGCAAGAGAGAAAAAAACTTGTTCGTAGGCGCAATGGAGGAGATTTTTTTATAGGAGGGGAAGATGATCGTGGCTGACGTCAGGCGGCGCCCTCTTTTTTATAGGAGGGGAGGATGAAGGAATGAGTTCATTGTTATTGTTTACTATCATGGTCGTTCCCCCTTTCTTGGGAACGCATTGAACTGGACTAACCCAACTACTGTCGGATATCGGATAAATAACTCCAGTGTCCAGCCATTTCAAAATCTCCTTTTTGACCACTTTTTTCATAATGGGGTTAAGCTTTCTTTGAGGTTCGATTGACTCGTCTTCCCTTCCTCCAGACTAATTTTGTGCATATAATAGGATGGACTTATGCCACGAATATCTGCAAGTGTCCACCCTATTGCACGTGTATGTTTCTTCAACATCTGCAAGAGTGAATCTTCATTAGGCTTTGTGAGATTAACGAAAATGATAACAGGCAATGTATTATTAGTTCCAAGAAAAGCGTATTTCAAATGCCCAGGTAACTGTTTTAATTCGAGTTCAGGTGGTGGTTCGAGTGAAGGACGCGTTGGCTTTGTCTGCCGCTCACTCAGACTTGGCGGCTCGGATTCCTTCAGGGTTCCCTCCAGCGCGAGAACTTCACATACTCGAGTCTCTTCTTCAGTCAATTCAATATTGTTTAGCTGACAATCATCACTGTCTGGGAATTTTAATGCGTTGAGCACATTAAATTTCACCTCTTCATTATCCACGTGCATGGTTAGCTCACCTTTATGCATGTCAATCAGAACTTTCCCAGTAGCCAAGAAAGGGTGTCCAAGGATGATTAGAACCTCCCTATATGCTTCATAATCCAGAATAATGAAGTCTGTTGGGAATATGAGATTGTCAACCTTCACCAAAACATCTTCAACCTTCCCTTCCGGGTACTTAATTGTCCTATCAGCGAGTTGAAGGTGACAGAAGTAGGTTGTGCCTCGCCAATCCTCAATTTCTTAAAAACTGAAAGGGCATGAGATTGATGCTTCATCCTAGGTCGCACAACGCATGACCCACATCTAATCCTCCAATTGAACAAGGAACTATGAAGCTCCCTAGGTTCTTCTGTTTCTGTGGTAGCTTGTTGCTTACTAATGCGTTGCATTCCTGCGTTAGTGCTATTACTTCTTTCTCACTGACTTTTCTCTTTTTCGTCAAAGTATCCTTCAAAAACTTCATGTATGTTGGCATCTGCTCCAAAGCTTCTATGAGTAGAATGTTGATGTACAGCTGCTTTAGAAGCTCGAGAAAGCACTTGAACTGATGTTCATCATTCTTCTTCATTAGACGCCTGGGGAATGGTGCGTTCAGAAGCACCTTTTGCTTTCCCACGTTAGATGTGCCGGTTTCCAAATGGCTTGTATTTTCTGGCATTCTCTCTTCCTAATCCATTGTACATGTAATGCATTCTTTCGAAGGACTATTGTTTCTTGGATTCATCTTTCTTTTTGCAAGGGCTCTTCCACTCCGTAACGTTACTGCGTGACATTGCTCTTTCCCGTTATTATTCCCAGGTGTCTCTGTATTGCTGGGTAGAACGCCTGGCTGCCTGCTTTTCAACTCGCTTGCAATCTGCCCCATCTGGAGTTCCAGGTTTCTGATTGATGATGTCTGGCTCTTCAGCATTGTATCGTTCTGGGCTATATACTCCTTCAATAGGTTTTCCCCCGGAGTTCCAGAACTCGATGCGTGGCTGCCTCTATTGAAGGGTTGTTGATGTTGTTGATGCATTTGTTGAAAGACAAATGGCGGTCCATTCCTTTGCTTATGGCTCACGCCTGGGTGGTGCTCTTGCTGATTTTCTCCTGTCCAAGAAAAATTCGGATGGTTTCTCCATCCAGGGCTATAAGTATTAGAAAATGGGTTATTCTTGATGAAACATGCTGACTGAGGGTTCTGAGGACACTCAGCATATGAGTGAAAATCTCCGCATCCCACACAGGTTACCCCAGGTTGCCCTAACGCCTCCACTTGATTCACCTTCTGCTGGTTTGGTGCGTTACCTAGTGTTATGTTCTGTAGAAGGTTGGTCATGGTAGCCATTTGAGTGGAGAGTGTGGCTATTGCGTTGGCATCAACAGAGTTAATGTTCTGAGATCTTCTTCGTCTGTCATATCTTCCATCGTCTGTGTCATCTACCCACTCCATGTTATGTTTGGCAATGCGATCTAATATTTCTTTAGCTTCAGTATAGGATTTGTCCATCAGTCCTCTGGCTGCTGCTGTGTCTGCTGCCATCTGTGACGCCTTATTTAGTCTGCCATAAAACGTCTCCATCTGAATAGTTAAAGGCAGTCCGTGGTTCGGACAGTTCTTGACCGAGCCCTTGAAATGCTCCCATGCAGCGCTCAAAGTCTCAGTGTCTTCCTGTTCAAAGTTCATGATTTCTCGACGCCTCCTCGCGTTGGGGGTAGGTGGGAAGTATTTCTGCATAAACTTTTCCACCAACTTTTCCCATGTGGTGATTTCCCCAGGCTCTAATGAACTTACCCAATGCTTTGCGTCATCTCGCAAAGAATAGGGAAACAAGGAGAGCCTGATTGCCTCTGGTGTGATTCCAGGAATCACAAAGGAATTCCATGTTTTCAAGAAACGCTTCATATGGGCATGAGGATCTTCGCCACGGCTACCCCCAAATTGCCCAGCAGTCTAGAGCATTTGGAGCATAACAGATTTCATTTCAAACCTGGTTCCATCAGGCATCGGATATATGATTCCTGGAGAGAAATCATATAGCATAGGGGAAACGTACTCTCTCATAGGATGTGTGCTGTTGTTTGCCATCAGGATTGGGTTCTGTGCAGCATGTGCCAGTTGCTGATTTTATTGTTCTTCCGCCATTTCTCTTTCCCTTTCTTGCTGTATGAGTAACTGTTGTCTCAACCTTCAACGACGGTTGGATCGATTCCTATGCCAGAAGGTCCATTCAATCTCGGGGTCGTATCTAAACTCAAGAGTGTTCTCCCTGTTCATACACGTTCACAAGCCTAGGCGTAACTTGTAATACTTCCCTTAATTGAAGTGTCCCTACAACAAATACAAACGGAATTTCTGGTTAGTTCTTGTTGCTGAAGTCCCCGGCAATGACGCCAAAAACTTGTTGGAATAATTTAGGAATGGGTTTTGTTTTATTTTATTTAATTATTAAGGATGGATGGGTTTGAACATGAAATCATACGTTAGACATAACTGATGCGTTTGCTCCTATGCGTCTAAGGTCATGCGTCGGAATGATGATGCGTTAATCTTAGCATGCAATGACCACGCATTCCTATCACAAGTTTTCTTACGCTTGTGCCAAGTATAACACAAACGCAAGTTTCTCGGGTGATACGAGGTCGAACACGGGGACTTGTCACTCAATAATATTTTGTGAAGTGATGTGTTTAGGGCGAGGAATAAAAAAATAAAGCGAAGAAAGTTTAAATGACTTATACATTACTCCTACTCCTAACTAAACAGATTGAGCACTAGAAGGTTTACAATGAGAATAGGTAGAAACACAACAACCAATAACGCATAGTGATGTTTACTATCTTAAATCGCCCGACTAATCCCAGCTCATTGCACTAACGCATCACATCTCTCGGTGGTCAGCTGCATGACTATATATCTATAGTGCATGGTTGCGTTGAGCATAAGATTGTGCCTATCTCTAGGAATAATGTGAACCTTGCTTAGTGCGTTCCATCTCTAACCTTTTAAGGCAGTTAGACGCGGCTATTTACCTTATAGACAAGCAATGCAACATCCCATAGACAAGCATTGCTACAGCCTTTCACCAAGCAAAGAGGATTAACTCACTATACTCGCACAACACACACCTCTCGGTGGGTTGTTTCATGCGTCCTATCTCTAGGCTACACGATTAAGCATGCGATTAACTTTGATAAATAAACGCTGAAGATAAAATATGACAAAAATGAAGATGATAAAGAAGACGATAATGGAGGAATTAGGATTTGCATTGATCACAAAATATCTTAATATCTCAAGCTAAAATGTAATACAATACAGAGATTAGAAGGGAGATGAAGGAATCTGCGTCAAGGTTGTCAGTGGTGTCATGGTTGAATGGTGGAGATGTCTCTCTCGAGCTCTATCTTCGACGAATGCTTCGATTGTCACTCGGTCTGGGTTGTGGAGATGAGGAATTCTCACTGGAAATCTCTTTCAGGCTCTCATTTGTCATCACAAACTTCTGTCTTGAGGCAGAAGCTCGGATGTCTCAAAATGAAGATCTAAAGGGCTATCTATAGAATTTGGACGCCGACAGCTGTAAAATCCTAAACTAATATGATACGAGATACAAGATACATGATACATGATACTGAGATCGAGAACTGACTATGAAGTTGTACAAAGAATCGATGTATGCGATGGCAAGTCTTTATGGATGAAGCAGAAAGAGAAAGAATAAATAGTAAAAACATCGCAAGTTTGTCAATTGCGTTACAGATGCAACTAAAGTTCAGCTTTCCCTTAGCGTACACCTCTCGGTGATCGGCCGCATTCCCATATCTCTATGGTGAAACAGGGATGAACGTGATGAACGCAAGGTTGTTTCCATCTCTGGAACTACTTCTTGCTTTAGTTAATGCATTCTTCCAATCCTCTCTCGATAGGCGGAATAACATCTTCACTTCTGCTCTCACAGGTGAAGATGCCATCGAGCATGTTTTAGCTAAACTTAATTATTTTTTTAACATAATTAATTCACTCGCTTAATTCTTTCTATTTACCCAAGGAATTAGGAAAACATCATAGAGAAAATGGATTATGGATGAATGGAAATAGACAGGGAGATGACAATGGTAATTATCATAGCTTTTAATACTACGATTAAGAGTCTGATACATGGTGTGAATGAAAGATTAAGGGAGATGAATAAAAATGATGAAATAGAGATTAGAAACAATATAGAAAGAGCGTCAACGTCTTGACACAGACTCCGAACGGAGGTTTTTCTTGCTGGCGTGTGGAAGTAATGGAGAGGAGAGCTTCCCTCTCAGGCTTGCTCTTCTGATAGAAATGACCTTCGCACAGAGCTTCAACGGTGGGGATTGGAAGGATTCCTTGCTCGGAGACTCACCTCTCGGCTTTGTCTCGTGATTATCTCGGATCTACTCTGTAAGTCACTTCAGACCAGTCTCTCTCTCAAAATCGATATATGCACGTCTCTATGTATTCATGTACATTTTTCAGTGAATTTGCAGAAGCTATTTATAGGTGAGGTTTGGCTCTTTGAATGTGTGGTCCCCACATAGCCTACTTTATTCTTTTATTGTGAAACCCGGATTTCTATTTTCCTTACTTAAGCAAGTAATAAAAGGAATTAACTAAGTGAAAGTTAAATCCTAAGTTAAGGGGAAGGAAATTTCTAAGTGTTAAGTAGATTTTCCTTGAATAATTTAAGTTGAGCTTTAATTGGTAAAATTGCAATGAAATTTGTATAATAAATAGGTTGTTGAAA
>NC_052357.1:3294809-3297629 GCF_009727055.1 Benincasa hispida
CAGAGTCTTGAAGGATAAAAGGTAAAGTAGTGCTATTGCTACGAATTATCTAAGTGTTAGTCAGAAAATACAAAGTGTAGGAAATGTTTCTAAGGGTATACATCTAACTCATCATGGCAGCGCAATGAATAACGCAAAAGAAAAGATAAAGAACATCGAAATAATTGGCAAAGGAAGATAAATAAGAGGCTAATGCATACGAAAAGAATTGTTACTTAGTTGTATTAAAATTAACCAAGTATACAAAGAATTACAAATAACGCAATACAAAATTTGAGCATGTACAAAGAATCAAGAAATAGCTTCTATACATTGAAATATTGAATGAAATTTATCCTTTGTATTTGATTCAGATGGGTCCAAGATTAAAGATTAACACCTCGCCTCCATTAACGCAAATGCATATTTGCAGAGGACGGGCAACAATGCATGTATCATCGCAACACACCCCTCAACTCAGTGCATTTCTGGAGGACGGGTGCACGGTATTTCTACTGGCACAACACTACCTCAACATAGTGCGTTTTCACTAAGGGCGGGGGAAAAATACATACGAGCGCAACACACCCCTCAGCGCAATGCATTTGGGTTGGATGGACACAAAGTGTATCTTGTTATCACAAGATGCACCCATCATTGCAATGCATACCAATCTTTATTTTTCTTTTTAATTCATCAAACACTCAAGTCGATAAGACTTTTCGGTGTTCATCGTTTTATTCAGTCATTCACAGAAATTTTAAGAACAACGCTACTAATGCATAAAGTAATGAAATTAAACACAACATGGAAATACACAATTGAATTAAATTGAAAGTAAACACGTAAAGCAGTAAAGGCTGGGTCTACTAAGCAGTAAATAACGAACTTTTAAAATCAGTAAATGAAAGCTGTAAAGAAAGCACTTAAACATAGATATAGAGATGCTATTTGAAAGAAGTTTTTCAGAGTTACTGCAATAGCATCCCCGCAAGCGATCAATCCTACTTGCCTATGTCGATGGTCTCCATGTGTCGTTCCACATCACCTCCATAGTAGGACTTAATTCGTTGACCATTGACTTTAAATGCATTGTTCCCATCTTCAGTTGTTAGCTCCACTACGTCATGGGGAAAGATATTCTTGATACGGAATGGCCCAAACCAGCGGGACTTCAACTTCCCTGGAAACATCGCAAACGTGCGTTAAACAGGAGTACCTATTGACCCTCAAAGAATGTCCGGTTGCTTATGCGATCATCATGCCACTTCTTGGTTCTCTCCTTATAGAGCTTGGCATTTTCGTAGACGTTCATTCGCTACTCGACCAGCTCGTTCAGCTGCAACTTCTAGACTTTCCCCGCTCTTGCTAGATCAAAGTCCAGCTTTTTGCTTGCCCACATTGCCTTGTGTTCCAACTCGAGAGGCAGATGACAAGCTTTTCCGAAGACCAGAGCAAATGGGGACATGCCAATTGGAGTTTTGAAGGCAGTCCTATATGCCCACAATGCTTCATCGAGCTTGGGTGACCAATCCTACCTAGAGGTATTGACTACCTTCTCCAAGATAGTCTTGACCTCTCTGTTAGAAATTTCTGCCTGCCCATTGGTTTGTAGGTGATAGGCGGTTACAACTCTATGGCTGACATTAAACTTGGTCAACAAGTTGGTGATGATGTGGTTGATGAAATGTAAGCCTTCATCACTGATTAAGGCAAAGGGCGTTCCATATCGGGTAAAGATATTCTTCTTGAGAAATTTCGCCACCGTGGCCGCATCGTTCTTAGCACATGTGATGGCCTCAACCCACTTCGATACATAGTCAACTGCGACCAGAATGTATCGATGACCTTTTGAAGGCATAAATGGGCCCATAAAGTCGATTCCCCATACATCAAATAATTCGATTTTTAAAATTGAAGTCAAGGGCATTTCATTTCTTCTAGACATGTTCCCTGTTCTCTGGCATCTATCGCACTGTACAACATGAGCATGGGTGTCCTTGAATAGTGTTGGCCAAAAATAGCCACTCTGTAGGACTTTTGCAGCAGTCTGCAGCCCCCCAAAATGTCTTCCATAAGGGGACCCATGACAAAGCTCCAAAATGTGCTTGGCCTCATGCTCAGGAACGCATCGACGTAAAATATGATCAGGTCCAAGTCGATACAAGAAGGGGTCATCCCAAAAATAAAACTTGACGTCATGTCTCAGCTTCTTCTTCTGCTGGTATGTGTAGTCTTCTGATACTTGGCCGCAAACTATGAAGTTTACAATGTCCTTATACCATGGAACATTAATGCATACCGCCATCAGTAGCTCATCAGGGAATCTTTCTTCAATGTCTTTTTCTTTCTTCTGAACCTCGCAATTTTCTAAACTTGACAAATGATCTGCGACTTGGTTCTCGATGCCCTTCCGATCCTTAATCTCTAGGTCAAATTCTTGCAGGAGTAGCACCCACCTTATCAGTCTCGGTTTCGCATCCTTCTTTGTCATAAGGTATTTGATCGCAGAATGATCAGTATACACCACAACATTTGTTCCAATCAAGTACTGTCGAAATTTCTCCAACGCAAATACCATTGTGAGCATTTCTTTTTCCGTGGTTATATAATTTTCCTGCGCATCATTCAACATCTTGCTAGCATAATAGATAGGAAGCAAAACCTTATCCTTGCGCTGACTCAAGATTGTGCCCACTACATATCCACTAGCGTCACACATCAACGCAAACGGTTGCGTCCAATTCGGCGCAATCAAATAGGTGCAGTGATGAGCGCATTTTTCAGCGTGTGGAATGCTTCAGCACATGCATCATCAAAATCATATTCGCGGTCATTCTC